>NW_026712273.1:495015-747848 GCF_030504385.1 Musca domestica | reverse complement strand
GTCCCCTAAACATGTCTGTCTGTTTGTCCGCCAAAAGGTGGACTTGAGGGGGTACTATTACATGGAGAAAATTCTAAAATTTGTAGATATGTTGAAATTTTTGTGTAAGATTTTCACAAATACACCTTAGCAAAAACCTTTGAAGTATGGTAAAATCAGGAGGTACCTTCATATGGGCACTGCTCCGAAATATCGACCTACATTGAAAACTTTCTTCTACCCCTTATAATCCAAGATAACAAATAGAGTCCAAATCAAAAATATAGCAGAACAACATAGCATGTCAAAATGATTTAAATAAGTAAAACTAGTTTTTCCACCTCATATTTGAGGGCAGAATGATTTCAGAATAGTCAATATAATTACTATTTTACACTCATTACCGTAAAATGGGATTAATTTTAAGTCCATATTTTTCATCATAGTATAATTCAATGACGATTCAACAAATATTCTGTCCCGTGCTTTTTCTTATATTTGTAATTTGTTCATGTTTCCACAATTTATTTCATATAAATGTACATCCCAAATCTACGTTTCCAACCAATGTTACAAGTTCAATAGAATTCAAAATTTTCTTTTCTGACCACACATTAGATGTGAAAGTGGACTTGGGGATACCTCAATGTGGGCACTTTACTTAAATAAATTCCTATGTGGCAATTATATGATTGTTCCCTACGCCAGGGTAGATTAAATACAATATTTTAGCCAAATCAATTGATGAATGTGGTGAAGACCAATATGTACCCTACTCTGAAAATTTCAAATTATATGCGAAGAGTTACTCTACTTCCTTAGAAACCAAGATGACAAATAAGAGCCAAAAAATGAAAAAAGTGGCCAAGACCCCAAAAATAGCTTAAATCATACGATGGTTATATAAATATGAAATGGGGTTGTAACCTTATCCGTGAGTTATGATCGATACCATGACCGCAAAAGCGATTTAAGGTATCTTCAATGTTTGGGAAGAATTTCTGGAAGGATAGAAATCCGTTTCTTACTAAAAGTCCCATTCGCTCTACTATTTGCACCCTTTATGTTTGGTATTTTACTGATTGTACTCCCAAAGAATTTTGCATTTGAGCTCTCATTGGACGGATTATTGTCACATGAAAGAAGTAGGTCCACGCTTTGAAATGAGCCTCATTAGGCTTTGTCGGTAATTTTTGTTTGTTCAAATGTGTTCGCTCTTCCAGCTGAACCACGATGTAGGCCCTGGAGTTGAAAGGTAGATGTCAGTCAGTTAACATCGTATTTCGCACTTTTCATTTTTTTTTTTTGGTGAAAAATTGTATATAGTGAAAAATTATTCTTTATATTGTTCACAAAAAATCACACTGAATTCAATATGATAATAAAATTGAAAAAAATAGACAAAAGAAGAATAACAAATTGAAAAAAATCTTCAACTTGTCGCTGAGTTTTTATAGCAAATGTTTAAAGATCCTTACAAAGTTTGTCAATAGAGTGTACTTTTATTTTAAAATTCGATTCCATTGAAAAATTTTTTCGATTTTGTCCCGATTTGAGAATTTTTGCTATGAGATTTCTTTTTCATGATTTTTTAGCGATTTTGAAAAAGTAATTATCTTTTAATTATTTCGATATCATCTATTCCGGTAATACACTCCATGTAACCCGCCATCAATTTCAGTTCTCAAGAAATCAAGTCATTTAAATAAATTGGTATTAATATTCGAATTCAAAAATAAAATATAAAAAACACTACAAATGTACATTAGAAAAAAGTAAGTCAAAATGGAAAAAATCATGCAAAAAAAAACATTACTATTGTACATTTCAAAAGTCAAAATGAAAATGTGATATATCACATTTTTAAGTGATTTTTTTTTCCTTTTCGGACAGGAGACAATTCCGAATTTTATGAATCGTAAAAATCAGTCAAGCGGTTCTTAAGTTATGAGCGTAGTAACTAACACAACTTTCTTGTATATATATAATTATATATTTCAGTGTTATTCAAGTAATCAAATATAGATTTTTTATTGTTTATTAAGGTTCGTTGTCCCGTTAGAAAAGGTTCAGGGCTCAGAAATAAGGTCTATATTATTTGAATACCCGGAGAACTTTTGATGATTTGGGTATGATTTTAGTCTAAAACTTTTTCTGATCTTTTGTTTTTAGCCTCACAGACTCCTCCAGTTAATTCATCACTCGATACCATGACCATATTTTATAATGTTCGGGTGAGTGGAATGTATAAAATTTTATGTACTGTGGGTGGAAGATAGTAGAATGGATATATATTGGTAACCCTATTTGAAACTGGTTCAGATTTGAATCTGCTCCCATATATGGTTTCGGGACGACTTTCATGTATTTGATGCATTAACAAGCACATTTTAATAAATTTGGAATGGCATTTGTCTAAAAATTGTTTTGTCAAATTATATTGAAATCGGTACAGATTTGGATATGGCTCCTATATATATTTTCGACCGATTTCGTTTAATTGATGCCCCAAACACGATATATATGTTCGATTACAATGAACTTTGAAATGTGTGACGGGATTTGATCAGAAAAATAACTTGTCAAATTATATTGAAATCGGTTTCAGATTTGGATATAGCTCCCATATATATTTCCGACCGATTTCACATATTTGATTCTCCAAACACGATATGTATGTTCGATTCCAATGTAATTTGAAATGAGTGACGAAATTTGTTTAAAAAATAAATTTGCCAAATTATATTGAAATCGGTACAGATTTGGATATAGATCTCTATATATTTCGACCGATTTCGTGTATTTGATACACCCGACACTATATGTATGTTCGATACCCAATGAAATTTGAAATGTGTGACGGGATTTGATCAGCAAAAAAATTGTCAAATTATAGTGAAATCGGTTTAGATTTGGATATAGTTCCATATATATTTGTCGGCCGATCTCATGTATGTATGTACCAAACACGATATGTATGTCCGATACCAATGAAATTCAGATGTGTGGCGGAATTTGTTACGACAATAAATTGTCAAATCTGTTAATATTTGGATATAGCTCCCATATATATTTATACATATTTGATGCACCAAATAAAATATGGAAGGATTGACGGAATTTGGTTGTAAAAGTAATTTTGTCAAATTATATTGAAATCGTTTCAGATTGGAATATGATTTTATTTAGAAGCATTGACCCACAACACCCTTGCAATGGTATTAGGCTAACAGATGTTCCTGGCATGTTCACGCATTAGAAGACCGAGCTATTTGTTTGTTTACACATTAAAGTATTACAATAATTACGTTTCTTAAATTTTGATTTGTTTTATTTATTTAAACTTTATTTAAACTTTCGAAGAAATTTGCAAATTAAGAAAAAAAAACAAAAACATTTGAAAAATAACGATAAAATCAATAAAATCCCAAATGTAGGAGTTACTGCAAATGTATTTTTAGTCATAGGCCATAACGATATTCAAATACGAAATTCGATACAATGCCGGTGAATTATTTATTATGAAAAATAAAATTATGATTATACATAATATCTGGAGGTACAGTTATATGGGTGCTGTACGGAGACCTGGACCTACATTTGCAATTTCCTGTCATAGGCTGTAGTACTAATAAGAAACTACAAATAGGAAAATTTGAAACAACTCCGGTGGATGATGTCGCTAAAATCATCAAAATACCGAATATAGAGAGAAATCGTTATATGGGGCTATACGAAGACGAGAGCCTGCATATGCAATTTTTTGTCATAGACTGTAATACCTATTACGATCTTACACTACGAAAACGAAACGGATAATGTCGCTAAAATCATCAAAATACCGAATACCTGTTTAAACAATTTACTGTCATAGGATGTTGCACCATTAGGAACTTCAAATTGCAAATTGTAAACATTTCCAGTAAAAAAATGTGACACAAATCATCAAAATACCGAATTTTTGGAGTTATGGAGAACATAGTTTAAGTTTCCAAAGTATCATATCGAGTTTGGAACTTTTATATGATCACTATTCCAACCTGCTTAGACATTTTTCTGCTACAATGATATACCCTACAACACTATGTGTTGGGGGTATATAAGTTTGATTGGGCCAAAAATTATGTAACACCACGAAATATTGGTTTCCCATATAGGAAGTATATATGGATCTTCCTAGCTCGCCGAGCTGAGTCGATCTAGCTATGTATGTCCGTCCGTCCGTCTGTCCGTCTGTCCATGTTAATCCTTACGAAATTTTGCATGAAGGTGGGGTTTGGGTCAGAATAGAACCCTATTGCCTTTGGAGATGATCGCAAAATGTTTAGGGGTGAAATGGACCAAATACTGAAAAAATGTCGGATTTTGCAGTAGCTATACAGGTCGCAATTATAGACCAATCGACGCGGAATTTCGCATATAGCGAAAGTTTAGGGCAGGGAAGAAGCCTATCAATTTGGGTGGTCATCGGATAATATTTAGCGGGTAAATAGACCATATCTTTTGTGTTGAAAAATTCAAAATTTTTATTAAACCGCGAATATTTGAAATCCCGGCGAAATCACAAAGCCATGACAAGGTTATTTCTGACCTTTACATTTATGTTAACATCCAACAAATCGGATATATAGCAAATATGTGCGATATATATGTCTATCAAAGAAGATATGCTTGAAAGATCTCTTATATGTCGAGAACGGCTGAACTGATTTCGACAGTTCTCATTAATTCAGAATGGCCTCTTGGCAGGAAAGAAAAAACGTCTAAAAAAATCGCATAAAATATGTCTCTAAAGATGAAATATTTTATTATTATTATTATTTATTAATAGATTGGTAAACTACAATTATTTGCTATACAATTAACATAAATATGTGATAAATTACAATCTATATTTGGCGTAGCAAGAATGCTGTGTGCCAATATATTTAAAATATGTACATTTGTAAGTTTAGAACCATTAAAAATTAAATTCGTGTATTAATAAATTTCTGTACCTAATACAGTTTCAAGATATGAGTATAGCGATGATAAATTTGTGCCATTTAATATACTTATTACTTCGTCTACATTCATTGAAATTTATTAAAATATTTCTTTCTGTAACCATTAAATACTGGGTAAAAACCAATAAAGTGGAAGGTATTTTCAGGCTGGTTTGTATTACATAGAGAACAGATTCCATCGGTATTGGCTTTAAATGCCTTTGAGTTTAAGTCAAGCAAACCGCCTCTTGCTTTTATGATTAGGCTGGTTGCACGTGATGAAAATTTTGCAGTAAGATTTGGGATTACAATATAATCTAGCCGAGGATACAAATCATGGAACTGAGAGTTTCGTGCTGCTACTTCAAAATCAATTTTTTCTTTGGAGTGTAGATACATAATTACATCTTTCCAATTGAAGCATAGTGGAATGCTAATGTTGGGATGTATATAATTTATGTCTTGGCATAGGGTTGTCCATTCGTTAGCCCATGAAATTTTCAGTTCTATAATGTATTCAGCCAAGATTCGAGGAAGTCGATTTGACTGTAATTGCAGGACTTTTTTAATATAACAGAAATGTGCTTTGAGTGTAGAAGAGAATATGGAATTTAGACCAGTTTCCAGATACAACATGTAGTTCGGTGTGTTTTTAGGCAAGCATAACATTTCTTTATAAAAAATCTAAACAATTTTTCCACATCATCATGCTTCTTGTATCCCCATACCTGAGAGGCGTAACACAATATTGATTTAGAGCAGGATTCAATATTTTTAACTTATTAGATTGGAAATTTTTGGACTTTTGATATATTTTAACCACGTTGAATTTATAGCAATTTTTGAAGCTGATAGTTTATTTGCTAAGTGCTTCTTAAATGAGAGATTATACGTAATATCTACCCCAAGATATCTATAAGAATATACAAGTTCGATGTTTTGGTTATTGAAGTGAAAATGCAAATCAGATGGTATTCTGGTACCAGTTCTAAAAATCATTATTTGGACTTCAAGAGGTTAACTTTTAGGCTCCATTTCTGACAGTAGTCTTGCAGTACATCAATCATTTTCTGTAAACCTGTAGGAGAATCTGATAACAGAACAATGTCATCTGCATATAGAAGAATTTTAACATTTGTGTTAGCGACATCAACACCGCCAGGAAGTAATTCTGGCAAGTCATTCAGATATAGGGAAAAGAGAACAGGGCTCAATATACAACCTTGTCTAACTCCTGACTCCACCTTAAAATAATCTGAGCACGTATTACCGTCACATACCTTACTTCGTGTTTGGTTATATAAAGTTGTATTATTGTTACAATCTTTCTTGATATGCCTATCGTAGAAAGTTTGTAAATAAGCTGTTCTGGGAATTAGGTCAAATGCCAAAGAAAAATCGACAAAGAATGCGTATGTATGTCTATGTTTTAGTTGATTTATGTTGATTATACTCACAAGATTGAATATGTTATCAATTGTCGAATATTATTTTCTAAATCCGGCTTGAAATTCATTCAAAATCTTGTGCGTTGACAACCAGAAATTTATTCTGTTTAAAAGAATAGACGTAAAGATTTTGCATATTGAATCAGTAAGTGATAGTCCTCTGTAATTACCAGGAACATTTATGTCACCTTTCTTATGTAGTGGCAACATTACAGACTCTTTGAATGAAGAGGGTATTTCTTCCTTTAGAAATATATGATTGAAAACATGAAGTATTTTGTGCAGGAAAAGAGAGGGTGCGTATTTAAAAAACTCATACGGAATGCCGTCTTGACCGGGCGATTTATCAGCTTTTAACTTGCGGACAACGTTATATAATTCACAATACTCAAAAGGATAGTCCAATATTGGGTCCACAAAGTACGGTAAACACCAGCTCATATCTACAGAGTCATAACTATTTTGCAAAAGAGAACAAAAATGTATCTTAAAATCATCCGCATTGAGAATTCCAGTAACTACTTTACCACGAGACTTCAAGGTATTTGACAGAGTCCACCATTCCTTGCAGGTTTTACGGTGTCTAGTTTCTTTAGATTATTATTATAATAAAGCAATTTCTTTCTTTCACACAATTGATGAAAGTTATATCTTGAGGAATAGTACAGTGATCTATTACGTTGCGTGTTATTTTTCCTGTATTGTTTAAGGTATCTATACATAGTGGATCTTAAGCGATAACAAGTCCAGTCAAACCACCTCTGTCGGGGTACAAAAAACTGCTTAGTAGGTTTCTTGATTTGCGCTTGTTTAATTGTATTTGATATACTTTGGATCATATCGTCAGCAGAAGTGATACTAGTAGTATTTTGTTTTGCTAATAACAAATTAATATTTTGGATGTACTGTGTTTTGTATGACATTTTCCAGTATAATCTATTTAATGATTGTTTATTACTCTTAATTTGGCGTATTGGAATTTTCATTTCAAGACAAAGAGGCATATGATCAGAATAAGGTTCCGAAGGAATGTGAAAATTTTCAAAGTACTGCAAAAACGAGGTGGAGCAAATACAATAATCTATAACAGAACTGCCCATGATGCCGCAGAAAGTGCTATCGCCTTCGTAGTCACCACGTACTCTTCCATTTAATACTATCCCTCCTATATTTTCCAATATGTTTAAAAATTGTTTGCCACGGGCATTAATAATTATGTCCTTAGACTGCCTGTTTGGATATAATTTTGTACCACGAACTATATTTTGATCTAATGACCGTTCTTTCCCTATTCTAGCATTCATATCACCCATTATACATATTTTTTCAATTTTGTCATATTTTGGCATATTTTCATTTTGAATTAAACATTTGGTATATTTCTACAGCTAACAAACTAAGTAGTTAGGATATCAGGATATCATATACAGATCACATTTATGGTCCGATCCTTACGAAATTTTGCATGGGGATAAGATGAGGGTCAGAATAGAAGCCTACTCTTTTTGGAGATGATCGCCATATATTTAGGGGTTGAAATGGACCAAAAAACTGCAAACGCCCGATCCTCACGCACATTTGAATGGGGGTTACCGGACATTGCAAAAGCCAAGCAGTTTTGGATGGCCATCCAAAATATTCAATGTGCGAAATAGTTTGCCAACCTTTGTAGACAGAATACGAAAATGTCCATTCCAGTGACTTTTTGGAGAATTCACAAATACAGGAAAGGACGCACTTCTGACTATTTCGTTAACGCTGATTTCGTTGAAGAATATAGTCAAATGTCTGTATCTCATATAGATGCGTTTCAGTCAAAAACCAATAATAAATGTTAATCTTTTGCCACTTCTGAGAGATTATAGGTCTTTGGGAAATATTGGTTCCAGATCTAGGAAGACCATTTACGTGCGACATCTACCAATAAATTGGAAATGAGCAAATTAGCTTAAGTTGCTATTATTCGAAAATTAGAGAACGAAACCTGATAGTTTTCTTTTATTATTTGTCACAATATCTTGTGGAATTCATTCGAGTATCCCGCCTATATAAACTGTATCACTTATTATAGTGTTGTAGGGTATTCAACGGTCGGCCCCGCTCGACTATACCCTTTGCTTACTTGTTTTTATTTATTGCGAGTCTTAAATACCATATTTAAAAACCATTTTTCAATTCTTATTGAAAAGTGAATTAAACGTTGTCAATAACAAAAAATATGATCTCTGATTTGGGGATAGCGATACCAATTTTAATCAACACGGTCGCAGCCACCGTTGCATTAGAACTTTTATAATTTTATTGTGGGTAACCTTAAAGGTGCTCTCACGCCCGGGGAAAAGGATAATCAAACCTCAGTCACCTTATCGAAATAACGACAATCGATTCGAAGAGATTTCACAACAAGATCGTCAACGTATTAAAAGCAATCCCACGGCAGCGGGTTCTACGATACCGGATTGACCCGAAACAACAAGATCCCAGTTTCGGCCAGCGGCTGCCAACCCAGTATGTACATGTTGCGACTTGCTGCAATAACGAGTCCACTTCTTCGTCGTCCTCATCAGAGACGCCGTCGGAGAATGGCACTCCACCGCAGTCTCTAGAACAGCAACGAATACCGCAGCACCTAACGCCACATGTTGCTGTTCCAACTCCGGATTGTGCATCATTCTTGCAATTCAATTGCAACGGACTCCGAGGCAAAATAGGTGAGATAGTGGAATTTATGAGTCGGAGGAATATTAAGACCGAAGAATATGGTTACAACGTACTAAGGAAGGATCGCACCAGAAGTGGAGGTGTGGGATTAGCGTTCATGTTACACCATTCTGTTCAGTACAGACCTATCTCGCTTGAGCTAGTCTCTAGTGACCCATACATGGAATATATGGGGGTAGCAGTCAAGTGTGGAACTGCCGAGGTAGAGGTGCTTAATGTGAATATCCCGCCGATCAATAGCTGTGAACTGCGTTATTTGCCTGATATTAGCCCATTGTATGTAGGCAATAACCGCCTGGCACTAGGGGATTTTAATGCCCACCATGAGTTGTGGCATTCCGTCCTAGGTAATGACCAGAGGGGATCAGCGCTGGCAGACCAGATTGACTGCTCCACATTCTGCACGGTTAACGAGGATGCCCCCACCCGAATAAGAGGAGAATGTCACAGTTCGCCAGATTTAACCATAGTGTCACCCGGTCTGATAAATGACGTGACTTGGCAACCCGTCATTTCTCTTGGCTCAGACTATCTCCCGATAATCGTCTCCATAAGCAGGTCGCCCGATTTCATAACCACTGAACGCCGCACTTTCCTTAACCATGGGAAAGCTCACTGACCAGATTTCAGAGAATTCACCAACCGCCGCTTCAGAGAACTGCCCAACCCTTCTGATGTTCGGGTATCAGAAAGGATTTTCCGAAACATCATCAAAGCTGCAGCCGCTCGCTATATACCTACCGGTCGAATACCCAAGATAAGACCAAACTTCCCAGCAGAGGCAGCGGGATTAGCAAACGAGCGTGATGATCTCCGTCGTACCAACCCCACAGATCCTAGAATCAGTGATTTGACAGTGGAAGTCAACCGGTTGGTACAGGAGCATAAGAGCAAAAAGTGGCTAGACCATCTGAAGTGCTGCAACATTGGAACCGATATGAGTAAGCTGTGGATAACGGTTAAGTCGCTCCCGAACCCTGAAAAAAAGAAGGTAGGACCTCAGTTACTTTTAACGACGTAACGGTGACTGATCCGAAGAGGTGCGCGGAGTATTTTAACCGACAATTTGTCGAGCACCCCGAGAGTGATTGGTTGAAGCGAAGAGTACTACGTCGTATCAGATCTATTGCCACCGAGGAGGAACCACCACAGTTTACGATGGGTGATGTTGCAAATGTTGGGCCCGGACGGAATCTCAATGGTAATTTTGAAACAGCTAGATATGCCGGGAGTCGAGTACTTAACGAAAGTTCTCAATTTGTCGCTAGCCACTCACATAGTGCCCGAAACCTGGAAAATGGGCCGGGCGGTCCCGCTACTGAAGCCAGGCAAGGATGCCAGTAAAGGCGAATCGTACAGGCTGATTTCGCTTTTGTCGTCAGTAGCTAAGACTCTTGAGGCTTTACTCCTCCCCAGCATTAGAGGAAGCTATAAAGTTGCCAACCACCAGCACAGATTCCGTCCACAACATAGTACCACAACAACATTACACGCCATTTCCACACATATTAGTAGAGGACTGAACCAGAACAGGCAGTGTGACAGAACAGTGTTGGTAGCCCTTGACCTATCAAAGGTATTTGATAGGTCAATCATGCTATACTTTTTGGACGTGCAGAGAAACTACCCTCCGTCCAAGTTTGAAACGTTGGATAATCAACTATATGTGTAGACGCCAGTCGTACGTAGAATTCCGGAACAAGACGCCCAAAGCCCGTAGAGTGAAACAGGGAGTTCCCCAAGGTGAGGTGATATCTCCGGAACTGTTTAACCTCTACCTTTCCGAAATTCCTAGCCCTCCAGACGGCATTGAGATCGTAACGTATGCGGATGATTGTACGATCATGGCGTCGGGCCCAGTGGACGATGACATATGTGAAAGGCTGAACCCCTATCTCGCGGAGCTTGTCGCATGCTTCCACGCGAGGAATATGAAAATATCCGCCACGAAATCAACGGCCACACTCTTTACCACATGGTCTGCGGAGATGAGAACACAGCTGAATGTGACCACGAACTACCCCAAGATTCTTGGGGTCACATTCGACAGCATGTTCAAGTCGTCCGCGCAAGCCACAGCTATCTGCGACAAGATGAAAAGTAGGAACAAGGTCCTCAAGGCGGCACTTGGGGTGCGGACAAAGAAACCTTGTTGACCTCTTATAACGCGATAGGTCCAGTTTGGTCTGCGAATACTAGTGCTATGCAGTGGAAGCATATCCAAACCTGCCAGAACGCTGCCCTGAGAACTGCGACAGGGTGCCTTCTCATGACACCAGTGGACTATCTACATGAGGAGGCGAAAGACCTTCCCTTACGTCAGCATAATCATATGCTTTTGTTGCAGTACCTGCTTGGGTGTTACCGTGAGAGTCATCCCAACAATCATATGGTGAATAAATCTCCCCCACCCAGGCGTGTCAGAAAGGACATACATGATCTAGAGAGGGAGGTCCAGCGCTACATGAGAGAACCTCTAGATGAAGAAGCCTATCAGGCAGGTCTAAATGGCATTCATACCGATGCAGTCGCGGATGCTATTAGCAATTATAAAGTGAATGCCTTCCTCGGAGTCTACCTGCCTAGACAAACCAGGGTAGTTTTGGCGCAGTTACGTTCGGGATGGTGCAGTCGTCTCAATTCGTATTGGGCACGAATTGATGATGATGTGCGTGACGCCTGCTCGGCGTGCGATACAGGCCCGCATAATACGCTGCACTTCTAATTGCACAGCCAAACCTACCCAACTCACTCCAGAAGATCTCTGGCTACAGCCCATTAAAGTAGCCGAATTTCTAAACCTGGAGCTGGAACCAGATTAGCAGTACGTAAACACATGCATGTACTACTATACACAACAACAACAACGTATTAAAAGCCCCTGACAGCGTTCGTGAAAGCTTTAGAATTTGGCAGCGTTGGCCCTCTAATGAAGTGGCAGCGTTGGCAAAGGTGAAGTGTAGGACCGATTGGCGAAGAAACAAATTGACGATCAGCAACATGAGTTTCGTCAGCGAGTGTTACCACAAAGGAGTTCTTTCCACCTTCCATTCCAACAACATAAAATAGATTAAAATTGTATTTGCTCAAAATACGGTAACGTACGGTTAGAATCTATACGAGTTGTGACAGCCCGTTTTTAAAAATATTTGTCCCATTAGTTTGCAAAATTGGTCGAATAAAAATATATTTTGGTTTTTGAAGCCAATGTTTTTTCTGTCATTAATATACACACGGAAGCTTTTACAAAGACATAGAAGTATAAAGATGGGACAAGACAGAGTTAAAATATGGCAACCCTGTGAAAAATACCTCTGTTGTTATGATATCGTAACAACATAGTTACCAATGTTAAGCAATTTAAACCGCTAAGGCAGTATGCAATTATTCGGGAAGGTATATGGAATAGAATTTTGAAACCAATATTTTGGATTATGCAAACTTTTATTTGTCATTCTTTCCTATAATTGTGTTTTTTTATATTAACATGCCTCTGTCATGAGCTGTTATTCAAGGTAATATAGCCACAAACCATTTGCTCAGAATGCATTTTGTCTAGTCTTTACCATTTTAGGTTTTTGGCTTTTACTTTTCTTTGTATTCTTGACTTTTATAACAAAACAATTCGGAAAACACTAGAAAAATTGTGGGATAAGACCGATTGTTTTGAAGAGAAGTAGGTTATTTGTTACAAAATGACTCCAAATTTGAATGTTTATGATGGGAAATTTACATATATATATATTTTTTTTTTTTTTTTTTTGAAATTAAGAATTTATTGTGTTTGCAACAAGCAGCGGAATTTAAGCTTTTCGGAAATGAACAAAGGCTTTCAACATTTTTATGAAAGCCATATTTCAAACAGATACGTTTGAATACGAACGATTCGAGTATAAGCACTCTATTTCCAAAAACTGCTGTAAGTACCGAATTCGAAAAAATCTATAAAAAAAAACTGTGCTTAAAATCATCGAAATAAAGCATATTCGTAGATACAACTATATTGAGTGATACATTGACAAGAAATTGAAGTTTTTGTTTCGATATATTCCATTTAATATGAGCTATGGTCTGGATAAAAGTAAATGAGGAACCGATCTAAAAACTAGGCATTAATTAATTAAAAACTAGATATTAATATCTTCGTAAAACAAAGTAACAAATATTACACTTCCATTGACTTTTTGCAACTTTTTGACGCCTCCATTCTGAAATGAGATTGAAATAATATATACCGCAGATTTCCAGATTTATTTTTCATCATTACCTTAAGAGTTTCGTCCGGAAATGGGTCGGATGATTTGCTTTTTACCAAAATTCAAATATTTTTTCGGGCATTTGTGGTCAGATTATTATACCCTCCACCTTACTATGGAGAGTATATTAATTTTGTCATTCCGTTTGTAAACCCAACAAAGTATATATATTCTTGATCAGCGTAAATTTCTAAGACGATATAGCCATGTCCGTCTGTAATCACGCTATCTTTCGAACGAATTGAGATAGAAGGCTAAAATTTTGCACACATGTATATTTTGCCAGTAGGTCCACGTTTTCATATAGCCCCCATATAACGGTACCTCCCTATATTCGGTATTTTGATGATTTTAGCGTCATTATTCACACATTGTGACAGATTGTTATGAGGATTGGTGGCTCTTTCCGAAACCTAGGTATTCCCTGCCTTACCCCCTGGTAAACATTACCATCGTTCTCCACTAATAAACAAACGTTGTTTTTATAAAAACAAACAATAAAGGGATAAAGCCTGACCATTTTGCAATAACAAAATACTACGGTATCCCGAAGAAACAAGCCACACTGTTCCATTAATAGACAAGGCACGGTCGACGAAGGGATTTTTGTTGTAACAGACAAAACCAACTTACATGGTTATGCTACTTCGTTCAGGTTGAACGAAAGCATAACAAGTGGAGAAAGATGTAAATGTTTATAAGTGCGGTTGTAAGATTTAGAAGATTTTCCAAAAGAATATTAGTTTTATTTAATTCTTTGGTTCCTCTTCTATTGAGCTTACGATCTCGTCACTTGGGTAAAAATGTTTTTTGTCGTAGAAGTTATATTTAAAAATAACTTCTGGGGGAATACCCCAGACAAAAAAAGGGAACTGATGAGGATTGGTGGCTCTTTCCGAAACCTAGGTATTCCCTGCCTTACCCCCTGGTAAACATTACCATCGTTCTCCACTAATAAACAAACGTTGTTTTTATAAAAACAACAATAAAGGGATAAAGCCTGACGATTTTGCAATAAAAAAAAATTGCGTAAAAATTAAGGATTTGAAATTTTTCATTTTGACTTTTGGAATGTACAAGAGTAATGTTTTATTTTGCATTATTTTTTATACCCTACACCACATAGTGGTAAGGGTATTATGTCTTTGTGCATTTGTTTGTAACATGGAGAAGGAAACGAGATAGACCCATAGTTACTTTTGAGAACCTTCATAGAATCACTTTCTGAGCCGATTTATGCATGTCAGTCCGTCTGTCCGTCCGTCCGTCCGTCTGTCCATGTATTCTTGTGAACAAATGCAGGTCGCATTTATTATCCGATTGAGATGAAATTTTCCAAACAATACTTTTTTGGCCCAAGGACGAACCCTATTGAAATTGGTGAGAATCGGATCAAATTTAGATATAGCTCCCATATATATCTTTATCCGATTTCGGGTTAAATGTGCACTAAATATCCACTATCAGTCCAAATTACCTGAATTTTGGCACACCCAACCGAGTTCGGCCTAGAAGCAAGTATATCAAATTTGGAGAAAATCGGTTCAGATATAGCTATAGCTCCCATATATATCTTTCATCCGATTTGTTCTTTAAGTCCCTTACATTCCTACCATGCACTCCACAACCGTGATATTTGGTACCAGGTATTAGATGGAGCACAGAAATAGCTGTTTTAAATTTTATCGAAATCGGTTCAGATTTGGATATAGCTCCCATATATATCTTCATCCGATTTCGGGTTAATTGACCACCAAATGGCCAATATCAGCCCAAATGGCCCGAATTTTGGCACATGTGACCGAGATTAGCCTTAAAGCAAATACAACACCGATTTGGTGTTTAAGCCTCTCACATTCGTAATATGCACTCCACAAGAATGATATTTGGTACCAGATATAAGATACAGCCCAGAAATAGCTGTTTGTAATTTTATCGAAATCGGTTCAGATTTGGATATAGCTCCCATATATATCTTCATCCGATTTCGGGTTAATTGTGCACCAAATGGCCGATATAAGTCCAAATGGACTGAATTTTAGTACATCGGACCAAATTCAGCCTAGAAGCAAGTATATCAAATTTAGTGAAAATCGGTTCAGATATAGATATAGCAACCATATATATGTTTCATCCGATTTAGTGTTTTAGTCCCTTACATTCGTAATATTCACTCCACAACCGTGATATTTGGTACCAGGTATTAGATGGAGCACAGGAATAGCTGTTTTAAATTTTATCGAAATCGGTTCAGATTTTGATATAGCTCCCATATATATCTTCATCCGATTTCGGGTTAAATGTGCACTAAATGGTCAATATCAGCCCAAATCACCTGAATTTTCGTACATAACCCAAATCTCTGAGCCGGGTTTCTCAAATTTGGAGAAACCCGGTTCAGAGATAGCTATAGTTCGTAAAATGCACGATAGAATTAGATAGATTTTGATTTTGTACCAAATATCTCATAGAGCTCTGAAATGGCCTGTATAAACCTTTTTACGAGAGCTCTACTTAATATGCATAGTGGTGTAGGGTGTCATATAGTCGGCCCCGCCCGACTTTTGAGCTTTCCTTACTGGTTTCATTTTGACTTACTATTTTCGAATGTACATTTGTTGTGTTTTGTTTTTATACCCTACACCACATAGTGGTAAGGGTATTATGTCTTTGTGCATTTGTTTGTAACATGGAGAAGGAAACGAAATAGACCCATAGTTACTTTTGAGAACCTTCATAGAATCACTTTCTGAGTCGATTTATGCATGTCAGTCCGTCTGTCCGTCCGTCCGTCTGTCCATGTATTCTTGTGAACAAAATGCAGGTCGCATTTATTATCCGATTGAGATGAAATTTTCCAAACAATACCAAAAATTGAGCTGAGTTTTCACATGGGCTTATTATAGATGTTCTATATCATATAGATTTAACTCTCAAATTAAAGCCTATGGCTGCAAAATAAGATTAGGCTATTCAAAATCACCGACGGTAGGTGAACATCTATTATAATTTTTACCATAAACTTTTATTTCTATTTAGAGATTACTATGGAGTCATTACTTATAATAAAAATTGCGGCACTTGTGTGTGATTTATGCTTTAAAAAATATCCATTAAAGACTAAAAATACCGGCCGGCTACGCGGACCGGTAGTAATAAAATAAAAACATCACAGTTAAATTTAAGCTAATTAATCCCATTATTGTTCTTTTTATAAAAACAACGTTCATTAATAGTGCAGAACGATGGTAATGTGTACCAGGGGGTAAGGCAGGGAATACCTAGGAACGAGCCACCAATCATCTTCAGTTAGTCTTGCTAGTAATCTCTGCACAAAACTTCAAATCTTTCAAAAAAAAAAAAAAAAAATCAGAACAATGCCTTCATTTATTTGTTGGAATACCTTAATTTTTTTTATAAAAACAAATCTTAGGAAGGTTCTCCAAGGAATAAGATCGGGAATTCCATGGTTCGGAGCCAAAATCGTCATAAGTTCCTTGGGGTTTGTCTGGGGCTATTCGCCTCACTGATTATATATTACAACTTGCTGGCCCGGTCCGCGTTGCCGGCAGGTAGTTTTTGTCTATTATGCATCTTTGTCAAAGGATAATAATTCACAGATATGACTGTTATAAGTGTTCACGTACTGGTCGATTAATTTTTAATATTTATTCAAATGAGCAGTAATTTGGAATTTACTGTATTTTTTACACCTCATAATTGAAGGCTGAATGATTTAAGAATAGCCAAAGTTAATTACTTTTTTAACCCTTTAGCACCTCAGATTGTGCATTAGAGTCCTCATAAGTGCCCCTAACCATGTCGGTCTGTTTGTCCGCCAAAAGGTGGATTTGAGGGGGTACTATTACATGGAGAAAATTATAAAAATTGTAGATATGTTGAAATTTTTGTGTACAATTTTCACCCCTCAAATACACATTCTTAGCAAAATCCTTTGAAGTATGGTAAAATCAGGAGGTACCTTCATATGGGCACTGCTCCGAAATATCGACCTACATTAAAAACTTTCTTCACCCCTTATAATCCAAGATGACAAATAGAGACCAAATCAAAAATATAGCAGGAAAACATAGCATGTCACACTGAAAAAAAAAAAATTCACGTGATTTAAGTAAGTAAAAATAGTTTTATCCACCTCATAATCGAGGGCAAACTGATTTCAGAATTGTCAAATATAAATACTATTTTACACCCATTACCGTAAGATGGGAACTAATTTTATTTGTCATTTAAATTGTAAATTGGAGACCCCATAAAGTCCATATTTTTCATCATAGTATAATTCAATGACGATTCTTACTAAAAGTCCCATTCGCTCTACTATTTTGCACCCTTTATATTTGGTATTTTACTGATTGTACTCCCAAAAAATTTGAGCTCTCATTGGACGGATTATTGTCACATGAAAGAAGTAGGTCCACGCTTTGAAATGAGCCCCATTAGGCTTTTTTCGCTTATTTTTGTTTGTTTAAATGTGTTCGCATTTTGCAGCTGAATCACGATGTAGGCCCTTGAGTTGAAAGGTAAATGTCAGTTAACATTGTATTTCGCACTTATTTCATTTTTTTGGTGAGAAATTGTATATAGTGAAAAATTATTCTTTATTTTGTACACAAAAAATCCACTGAATTCAATATGATAATACAAATTGAAAAAAATTGACAAAAGAAGAATAAGAAATTCAAAAAATCTTCCACTTGTTCGCTGATTTTGTCAATAGAATGTACTTTTATTTTAAAATTCAATTCCATTGAGATTTTATTTCGATATTTTCCCGATTTGAGAATTTTTCAATGAGATCTCTTTTTCGTGATTTTTAGCGATTTTGAAAAAGTAATTATCTTTTAATTTTGGTGTGATCGCGTTAAATTATTTCGATATCATCTATTCCGTTTCGCCACCACATAATTCGGTACAGTTCTCAAGAAATCAAGTCAATTAAATACATTGGTATTAATATTCGAATTCAAAAATAAAATATAAAAAACACTACAAATGTACATTGGAAAAAAAGTAAGTCAAAATGGAAAAAATCATGCAAAATAAAACATCACTATTGTACATTTTAAAAGTCAAAATAAAAATGTTAATATATCAAATTTTCACGCGTTTTGTTTGGATATTATCCTTTTCGGATAGGAGACAATTCAGAATTTGAATGTATCATTAAAATCAGTTTAGCGGTTCTTAAGTTATAATCGTAGTAACTAACACAACTTTCTTTTAAATATATAGATGTATAGATGGATTAAAAAGTAGGCGTGGTCAGTTCCTCAGCCCCTAAACAAATACTTAGGGTTGGAGGGAAGGTCAACAGTATCTCGTGTAAAATTTTTAACCCAATATCTTCATTATTTGGGAAATATAAGGATTTTAGATAAATCGAAATAGTGGGCGTAAAAGAAGGCGTGGTCAATATTTTTTTCTTTAAAAACTTAACTCGGGGTATGAAGAAAGTTTGTACAAAAATTATGCAAATCGGTCCAGCCGTTTTCAACTGATTCCATTACCAACGAACAACAATTGATTTTATATATATAGATAGATATTAAGAAAAATATAGAAAAAAAATTGTTTACATTGGTTCCTCTTCCATTTAGCTTGTCCTCCCTAAAGAAACACGATAAATTTTATTGAAATAAAGGGTATAGCCGGGGTACAAATAAATCAGCGTAACTCAATATCAAAAAAAAAAAATAATAATAATAATAACATCCAGCTCTACATTTTTCTATAACTTACCCTGTCAAATTTAACTTCATTGAAAACCGGTTCCCTTTTCTGATTTGTGTATATACAATGAATTTAAAAATAAACATTTTGGCGACGAGATGTTGTCAAATTCTTAATTTTGAAAAATTGCAAACATGTGATGTCATGACGTTACCTCCTTAATTTAACCAAGAGTATGTTCTATAAAAGCTTAACTACGAAAGTCAGATGTCTTAATATCGACACACTCATAGGGTCAAAAAACCTAACTCTTCAAATATGCCGTATGATCCCTCGATATTTAGGTTCACGATTTTTGTCTGTCGGCAAACCGACAGAAAGTGGGTAATATATTTCTCTATATTTAGTAAAATTGGTTGCAAAATTTTCATATGCATTGTAAGGAATATTACAGTTGTATTGATGAGTTTTTTGGGTATTACAAAAAGAAACCAGTAAGGAAAGCTCAAAAGTCGGGCGGGGCCGACTATATGATACCCTACACCACTATGCATATTTAGTAGAGCTCTCGTAAAAAGGTTTATACAGGGCATTTCAGAGCTCTATGAGATATTTGGTACAAATCATTACTATCTAATTCTATCGTGCATTTTACGAACTATAGCTATCTCTGAACCGGGTTTCTCCAAATTTGACGTATTAGCTTCTAGACTGAATTCGGTCTTATGTACGAAATTTAAAACAGCTATTCCTGTGCTCCATCTAATACCTGGTACCAAATATCACGGTTGTGGAGTGAATATTACGAATGTAAGGGACTAAAACACTAAATCGGATGAAACATATATATGGTTGCTATATCTATATCTGAACCGATTTTCACTAAATTTGATATACTTGCTTCTAGGCTGAATTTGGTCCGATGTACTAAAATTCAGTCCATTTGGTGCACAATTAACCCGAAATCGGATGAAGATATACATGGGAGCTATATCCAAATCTGAACCGATTTCGATAAAATTAGAAACAGCTATTTCTGGGCTGTATCTTTTATCTGGTACCAAATATCATTCTTGTGGAGTGCATATTACGAATGTGAGAGGCTTAAACACCAAATCGGATAAAACATATATATCGGAGCTATAGCTGTTTCTGAACCGATTTTCTCCAAATTTGATATACTTGCTTCTAGGCCGAACTTGGTTGGGTGTGCCAAAATTCAGGTAATTTGGACTGATAGTGGACATTTGGTGCACATTTAACCCGAAATCGGATGAAGATATATATGGGAGCTATATCTAAATTTTGATCCGATTCTCACCAATTTCAATAGGGTTCGTCCTTGGGCCAAAAAAATATTGTTTGGAAAATTTCATCTCAATCGGATAATAAATGCGACCTGCATTTTGTTCACAAGAATACATGGACAGACGGACGGACGGACTGACATGCATAAATCGACTCAGAAAGTGATTCTATGAAGGTTCTCCATGTTACAAACAAATGCACAAAGACATAATACCCTTACCACTATGTGGTGTAGGGTATAAAAATGTTCACTAAAACCTAACAAATTTGATTCCTTGTTGTTCGTTTTGCTCATAGTTACTGTGATAGAAATTACTGGATTATATTTATGTGTATCCCATAGTTTTGTTTTCGAGATACTTAAAGAGTGTACCCAAAGTGTTGTTTTATGTAAAGTCACAATTTAAAAAAATGTTTTAATTCAGTGTTACTATGGGGCTTCAATCGCCGCGTCTGACAGTGGATTTCACATCTGTGAATAACACAGGCATACAAAAAGATTAACTATAAAATAATTTTGGTTATTTTATAATATATAATTGTATTGGGATTTTTGTAACATACAAATACAAAAGAAAATGTAAGAAAAAATACGAAAGGAAGAGACCTATTGTTTTGAACAGAAATTGGCTGTTTAAAACAAAATCCCGTCAAAATTGTATGTGTGTGAATCTATATACCAACTGTTTTAACACATCAGGTTTCTGTTGGAGGACCAGGAACATATTCTTCAAATGCTTTCTTAAAAATTTTCAATGTTATAACAACAATTCGATGAATTTAAAAAAATATACATTTTTACAACGTTATTATTTGGTAAATTAGAAGTTATGGACTTGGCGTATCTGGGTAATACGGCGTACAAAACATTTTGCCATAGCGGGGAAGTTGAATATTTGTACACGCTACGTCGACTTTTAGGTAACGCTGTAACGAACGATTCGAGTGAATTTTATTTACAATGCAGGCTCTTAGTATTTATTTTTTATTGGTACGATTGTTGTACTTACACAACTTCTTGGGAAACTTTGTAGTCCTGTATAAGTTTTAATCAACAAAACATTCCTAAAATGATGTAAAGGAAATGCGCATGTCCGTAATTTCTATAGTTATGTGTTCAAAGTCCAGCCAAGTCGCACCATTTACACTCTTTACTGCGAGCTATATGGTAGGAGATTAAAGTATTTACATTCACTTAAAATTTTGCGGTACAATTAATGATAGGTTTAAAGAAGTAAAAACAAGAACGATTGTCTTAGGCAAACTAATAAATACTTATTTCATTTTATCAAGAATTGGGTTTTTTTTTGTAGTTTTTATTGAAATAAAAAATATTTTGAAATTCAATGATTTAGAAAAACATACACTGCGGAACGTAATTCAATTTTAAATGGAATAGTTCTAATTTCAAATGGATTAAAATTGAGTTACTGGAATTATGAATGGAATAATTTGAAATTCAAATCACATTTTCGAATTAAAATTGGAATGATTCGAATTGGAAATAGGATTTCTCGCATTACAACTAAAATGTTTCGAATTACATATAAATATGGTGTAGCAGCCTCTTAAATAGCACAAATTTTATACCCTCCACCATAGTATGAAGGGTATATTAAGTTTGTCATTCATTTTAGAACCCACAAAGTAAGGATCAAGAATATGATCAGCATAAATATTCGTATTGAAAATAGGCAATGTAGGTCCACGTTTTGGTATAGCCTCCATATAACGGTACCTCCCAATATTCGGTATTTTGATGATTTTAGCGACAATATTCATCGGAATTGTTGCAAATTTGGCATTTGAAGATCGAAATGGCTACTACAGCCTAAAACAGAAAATTGTCTGTGCAGGTCCACGTTTTCGTATAGCCCCCATATAACGGTACTCCCGATATTCGATATTTGATGATTTTAGCTACATTATTAACAGCTACTGCTAGCTGTATAGCACTACAACAGCTATATTCGGTGTTTTTATACCCTCCACAATACTATGGAGGGTATAATAACTTTGTCATTCGGTTTGTAACTTCTCAACTACTCATGTCAGACCCAACAAAGTATATATTCTTGATAAGCGTAAAATTCTAAGTCGATTTAGCGATGTCCGTCTGTCTGTCTCTTGTAATCACGCTATCTTTCGAACGAATTGAGATAAAAGGCTAAAAATTTACACACATGTTTATTTTGCCAGTAGGCGGATTAAGTTCGTAAGTTCGTTTTCATACAGCCCCCATATAACGGTACCTCCCGATATTCGGTATTTTGATGATTTTAGCGACAATATTCGCATTTGAAAATTGTAAAGACTTATGGCAAAAGTTACCTTTACAGGTCCATGTCGTCGTATAGACCCTAATATAATAGCTACATTCGGTATTTTTATACCCTCCACCATGGGTAGGAGGGTATATTAACTTTGTCATTCCGTTTGTAACACCTCTAAATATTCGTCGTAGACCCCATAAAGTATATATATTCATAATCAGCATAAAATTCTAAGACGATTTAGCGATGTCCGTCTGTCTGTCCGTCTGTCTGTCTGTCTGTCTGTCTGTCCGTCTGTCTGTCTGTTGAAATCACGATAGAGCCCACATTATTTGACGTAGACCTTTGAAATTTGGCACAAGTGTGTGTATTGTCCCTAGGATGGTTGGTATTGGAAATGGGATATATCGGTCCACGTTTTGGTATAGCCCCCATATAACGGTACCTCCCGATATTCAGTATTTTGATTATTTTTGCCACATTTTTCCACGGATTTGTCTAAAAATTGACCTCTGTAAGTCGTAATGGATTCTAGTTCCAGTGGGGTAACATTATATGTATAGGTCCACGTTTTCATGTAGCCCCCATATAACGGTACCTCCCGTTATTCGGTATTTTGATGATTTTAGCGACATTATTTAAAGGAATCGTTCCAAATTTGGTGTTTGAAGTTCGTAATACATACTGCAGCATAAAAAAGAAAATGGGCCATGTAGGTTCACGTCTTCGTATAGCCCCCATATAACGGTACCCCCCGATATTCGGTATTTTGATGATTTTAGCGACATTATTTAAAGGAATCGTTCCAAATTTGGTGTTTGAAGTTCGTAATACATACTGCAGCATAAGAAAGAAAATGGGCCATGTAGGTCCACGTCTTGGTATAGACCCCATATAACGGTACCCCCCGATATTCGGTATTTTGATAATTTTAGCGACATTATTTAACGGAATCGTTCCAAATTTGGTGCTTGAAGTTCGTAATACATACTGCAGCATAAAACAGAAAATGGGCCATGTAGGTCCCCGCCTTCGTATAGCCACCATATACCGTACCCCCCGATATTCGGTATTTTGATGATTTTAGCGGCATTATTTACCGGGATTGTTTTAAATTTCGCATGTGAAGTTCGTAATGGATACTTCAGCCCATCCCAGAAAATTGTCTGTGCAGGTCCACGTCATCGTATGGCCCCCATATAACGGTACCCCCTATATTCAGTATTTTGATGATTTTAGCTATATTTTAAACATATTTTTCTTCGAGTTTCGCATTTAAATATTGTAATAACTTATGACAAAAGTTGACTATGCAGGTCCACGTCGTCGTATAGCCATTCGGCATTTTTAAGATTTTAACAGATTTTTTTTTTGAAAATTGCCAAATTTGTACCAAATGGTGGAGGGTATTAAAGTTCGGCCCGGCCGAAATTACAGTTTTTTTACTTGTTAAGATTATTATTAACAAATTTTTAACAGATTTTATTGTTTTTGGTCTATAGGAAAACGAGTTCCTATTTAGTCAGTTGTCTGCTACAGTGGTTGATATATATTGCGAACATCAAAAACAAAATTTAAAAAATTTGGTAGCTAAAATTATTTAATACCAAGTATTTGGAGGTATCGTTATATGGGGGCTATAGGAAAAAGTCGACCCATATTCGGGGTCTGCATATAACGTTTTATTTTTAAACTAATGCTTATTTCTCGATTGGAAACAATTCGGATTCGAAAAAAAAAAATTATTTTTATTATTCCGCTAAACGAAAATGAACAGTGCTGGGAAATATTGCTACAATACTTGGAAAATCATGGTAATGCAGCTTAAAGTGTGCGAACATTTCATATGGATTTTGGAAGAAGAGAAACACCGTCCGTATATAAACAATTAAAGTTGTTGCATTTAGGCACAAAAAACTTTCACGCCTAGATTTAAAAGACGATGCACCCAAAACGAATCGATGTTTGGTGCTGACTTT
The DNA here is from genome assembly GCF_030504385.1 of Musca domestica. Classification (NCBI taxonomy): domain Eukaryota; kingdom Metazoa; phylum Arthropoda; class Insecta; order Diptera; family Muscidae; genus Musca; species Musca domestica. The sequence continues at coordinate 723,205 of NW_026712273.1, read as the reverse complement.
TGTCCAGAGACAAAATTGCGTCATTTTTCTTCTAAATTGAGGAAAGGTTTGCCTTTACGTTATCGGGCCTTGTTGAACGAACTTTTGTTCACAAAAATTGAAAAGTAATATAGTGACAACATTTGCTTTGAACAGAAAGGCGCTACGTGCCAAACAGCCGAAGCCACGCTCGATGTTTTGCGTACTGTTTTTGATTATCAGCCGCAGAGCTGAAGTCGGTTGGCCACTTCGGAACTGTCATTTGACACCGATAGACTACATGTGTAGTGTTACGCCGACAAGCTGGAGACAATTGGCACTTTAAGCCATTGGTAAAATACAGCTGCATACAATCGATAACGTGTTTAAAATTTGACTAATCGTGTAGGCTATGCATGGCCAGCCGAGGCAGTCATTTGAATACCAATATTTTCCATTATTTACTGGAGGGATCGTACTTTAAAATAAAAACATTTTCAAGCAAAAACAAGTAAACAAAGGCTACAGTCGAGCGGGGCCTACCCTTGAATACCCTACAACACTATAATAAACGATACAGTTTATATAGGCGAGATACTCGAAAGAATTCCACAAGATATTGTGACAAACAATAAAAGAAAACCATTTCGAATAATAGCAACTTAAACTAATTTGCTCATTCCCAATTTATTGGTAGATGTTGCACGTAAATGGTCTTCCTAGATCTGGAACTAATATTTCCCAAAGACCTATAATCTCTCAAAAGTGGCAAAAGATTAACATTTATTATTGGTTTTTGACTGAAACGCATCTATATGAGATACAGACATTTGACTATATTCTTCAACGAAATCAGCGGTAACGAAATAGTCAGAAGTGCGTCTTTCCTGTATTTGTGAATTCCCCAAAAAGTCTCTGGAATGGACATTTTCGTATTTTGTCTACAAAATTTGGCAAACTATTTCACACATTGAATATTTTTGGATGGCCATCCAAAACTGCTTGCCTTTTGCAATGTCCGGTAACCCCCATTCAAATGTGCGTGAGGATCGGGCGTTTGCAGTTTTTTGGTCCATTTCAACCCCTAAATATATGGCGATCATCTTCAAAAAGTGTAGGCTTCCACTCTGACTCTCATCTTATCTTCATGCAAAATTTCGTAAAGTTCGGGCCATAAATGCGATCTGTATATGATATCCTGATATCCTAACTACTTAGTTTTGTTAGCTGTAGAAATATTACCAAATGTTTAATTCAAAATGAAAATATGCCAAAAATATGACAAAATTAAAAAAATATGAGAAAATGTTACAAAATCAATATTTTCATCTTTAGAGAGACATTTTTATGCGATTTTTTTAGACGTTTTTTCTTTCCTGCCAAGAGGCCATTCTGAATTAATGAAAACTGCCGAAATCAGTTCAGCCGTTCTCGACACATAAGAGATCTTTCAAGCCTATCTTCTTTGATAGACATGTATATCGCACATATTTTGCTATATATCCAATTTGTTGGATGTTAACATCAATGTAAAGATCAGAAGTAACCTTGTCATGGCTTTGTGATTTCGCCGGGATTTAAAACATTCGCGGTTTAATGAAAAATTTTTAATTTTTTCAACACAAAAATATGGTCTATTTTACCCGCTAAATATTATCCGATGACCACCCAAATTGGTAGGCTTATTCCCCGCCCTAAACTCTAGCTACATGCGAAATTCCGTCGATTGGTCCATAATTGCGTCCTGTAGAGCAACTGCAAAATCAGGAAATTTTTCAGTATTTGGTCCATTTCAACCCCTAAATAGTATGCGATCATCTCCAAAAGAAATAGGGTTCTATTCTGGCCTAAACCCGCCTCCAATTTCAATTTCGTGAGGATCGGGCTATAATTGCGACCTGTAGCGTGATTACAAATTAATATGGACAGACGGACAGACGGACGGACGGACATACATAGCTAGATCGACTCAGCTCGGCGAGCTAGGAAGATCCATATATACTTTCTTATATGGGAAACCAATATTTCGAGGTGTTACATAAATTCTGGCCCAATCAAACTTATAATACCCCCAACACATAGTGTTGTAGGGTATAAAAATTATATTGCCGAACCCCCAGTTGTCAAACATTTGTTGACATTTATTGTTTTAGAAACTCGAACTTTTAGAAATTGGTTTTGCGATTACGTAGAAAAAAATTACGGAAATACAAAAATTTATATTTGACAAAGGTTTAGTGTTAAAAATCTAAAATGTTGTATTAAGGACAAAAAAATGCTTAATCGACATAGAATTTTACTCAGACCAAGAATATATTATATCTGGGCTCGAATGTTCCGGGGATTCAATGAATAGCATAATTAATGTACCCCTACCGTACGGAGGCTATAGAAGAGCGTTAAGTTTGAACTATCATCCATACTGAGGTGGCCAAAGCGAAATACTTCGGTTGATGGTTTTTTATTAAGAATTCAAAATTATATCAATTCGAATGGGGATATAAAATATTTTTGATTGAGGTGCTTTTTCTATTTGATTGTTATTCTAAATTTTTAAATTAGAGTCAAGTGGCTGGAAAATGTCCTTAGGACCTTCCATCCACTTAAATATACCGAATCATGAACCCGGTTGAAATTTCTATTTTGAAAATACAGTCAATCTGGAGTATGTACTATCAATAAAGTTTTATATAGTCTAATTACCTTAAGACAGAGTTCAACTATTATATACAAGGTATAAGCAAATACCCATTGATATATCAAAATTGAGGCTCTTCGGTTAAAAATGTATAGAAATTTGTGGTGTAGAAAAATTCCGTTATTATGTAATATATTACTTCATCACATCTGACTCGGTAAGGTTAGGCACTTCACAATAACTAAATCATTACAAATCGTTACAAACTAAAACGACCGCGTAAGTGGGCCGGTCAGTTAGTAGATATATATTTATTAGATACAACTGCGGATATATAAAAACTGCAACTAAACATAAAATAACGAAATAAATTATGTTTATACTACCCACAATAAAACTTCTCGGTTTGTAGTTCGAGGAACGAAATCGTAATTCTTTAAAAAAGTGCAAAATTTATATTTCACAATGTAGACACACACGGCTTATTACATTCATTATTTATTCAAGAATTTGCCACAATATATCTCTACTAATTTGAAATTTACTCCAGTTCTAAATGAACTGTTGTGATCGTCAAGAAAGTAACTAAATAATGTTGAATAATATTTATAGAACCCAAAGAAACATTTTGTCTTTGATGAAAACCCGAAATATATTGATAAAAAACTGCGAATGACAGACAAGATTTGGAACTTTGTAAGCAGAGTATGAGTTTTTGTCCAATCGGCTGCACGTCCGTCTGTACAGAGATGTCTTTTGAATGCAGATCGATCAAGTTTTACTTTTACTTTACTCACAACAGAGATACGAAATACTATCAAAGAAAACACAGTTACAGTGCAGCAGTAAGAATGAAATTTTCGAAATAGAAAACCAAAAATTTGGGGTTAAAAAATTAATTCCGTTGACGTTTTCAATAAATTGGATATGTACAGGGTGAGATAAGAAAACTGTAATATAGTCAAACGCCATCATTTTAACAATTTTTTTATTTTATTGAAGGAAAGCAAAAATGTCGGGAAAAGGATCCAATAAGATTTGTTCAAACGGCCAATGAAATCGTCACACCCTGCCCGAATGTTGTTCTGTGGTATTTTGGTCCATTCCTGGCGAAGCTTGAGGTGATCGACACTTTGGTATTTTTTAATGCCAACGGATTTATATCCGGAGATTTTGGTGGCCATTATACGCTGGAAATGAAGCGAGGAACCTCATTTTGTAACCATTCTTGGGAGGCTCGTGCTGAGTCCTTTTGGCATTTCCAATGTCTGCGGTCAAAATGTTTGCGTGCCCAACGCTTTAATACACCCTCCAGAATATTTTCGCAATAATATTCGGTATTTATTCTGATGCCACGGTCGATTAATACGAGCAGAGAGTGTCCATCGACTGTTATGGCGGACCACACCATCATCATGGCCGGCGCTTGAGTTCTGGTGGCCAACCGAAGGTGTACATTTTCAGCTAACCTCTTTGCCAAGTAATCACTATCATTTTGGACAACGAATGTTTTGTCATCGGAGAAAACCACCACTTTGCACCACTTTCGGCCAAGCGAAGCAGCCCTTAAGCTCTTTTGAGTCTATTTTCTTTCTGTTGCGTTGTAAGTTCTTGCACTTTTTGGAATTTCAATGGTCTTAACCCGAGCTCATTTTTCAATATTCGCCTAATGGAATATTTCGATATGTTCAGCTCATGAGCCATTTTTCGGCCTCGATCAAGTCGCTTCTTTACTTTTCGAACCATTTCTGCTGATGATGTTGTTTTTTTTTTCGTCCACTTCCATGACGTCTGGCTACGCTACAAGTATCACGGTAACGAGCGATGGTACGAGACACACAAGATTTATTCACATTATCGCTTGAATTTCATCACGAATAACTTTTTTTCTTGAAAATTCTCACCAAATTGGTTTTGTACGCTTGTAAACAATATAATAAACTGTCACTGGAATAATTATAACAGCTGTCGGACGAGTGTCTTAGAAATGACGAAAGTCTGAAGTTGGTTGCAGTTTTTTCATCTCACCTTGTATATTTCACATTAACTATTTGGCCATAATGCATTTTGTCCAGTCTTAACTATTTTAGGCCTTTGAATTTATCGACACCATGAATTCTTTTATGACAAGTATACAAATGATGACGCAAAAAATTATGAGAAATCAATCTATTTTAAAACAAAAACAAATAACATTCTAATATATTTTGGAACGCAAACGACTTAAGCCAACATAAATTCAAGGTAGAAAACTTTATTCGATCACTCAACATACACATTTTACTGGTATCAGAAACTCATTTCACTTCTAGAACCTCTTTTAGAATAAAAAGTTATGTTATGTAACTCTATATATTTCTGATAAAATCCAGCTATATACACTATAATTTTTGATAAAATCCAGCATAACCATGCCCGAACATAAGTCTGACCACGTACAAGCGACATCTGTTGCAATATCTTCAAGGTATACAGTTATATCTGCAATGTATGGTCATCCAAGATATAATATAAGTAAAGAGGATTTCACAAATTTCTTCTCATCTTTTGGGAAGAATTCATTGCAGCTGGCGATTATAATGCTAAACACACTTTATACGGTTCTAGACTCATTGCAACCAAAAGTAGACAACTTTTAAACTTCATTTCGTCTGCTAGATTGGATGTGATATCTACCGGTCCGCCTACTTAATGGCCTTCAGAACTGCAAATACGTCCTGACATAATTGACTTTGCGGTAACAAAGAATATTAAGAGATAACAAGTGACAGTGGTACCTTCGTTCGACTTGTCGTCGGACCATTCTCCAACTGTAATAACATTTAAGGATATTCAACTCGTAAATGCCCCTTATTACCTGCCGAATAAGCAAAATGTGCCAGTTCACATGTAAGTCTTAACACTTCATTGAAGTCCGAAGAAGACATGTAGATCTTGTTGAAAATTGACTGACATAATGGAGAATATCGGTAAAGGCAAGCAAGTATATACACGTTACATTTGCTTCATGACGCGAACTTTGCCCCACAATAAAACTCGTCAATACACAAGCTCCACAAAAAGGAAGACTTGCAAGCAAAACATCGACGCAAAAATCACGCTAATAAAACAAGCTAAAAAGTATCAATCAGTTTTGCCGACAGATGTATACCCTCAGCCAATGTGAGGTACCAGATATAGTGGACCGAAGTATTCCATTTTAATACTTCATCTAATACAGATACAAAAATTGGTATGTGCAAAATTACGGGAAAATCGAACATTTATATCTAATTTTATGCGAAATCATAAATTCAAAATTCAACTCAGATTTCCGGTTAAGAGAAATATTTAAATAAAGCAGTTATAAAGAATCGCTAACTTGTTTCGCAAGTTATGACAGATAAACGTATTGAAAATTGTGACCATTTGTGGGAAAGGTACCAGAAGGGTTAGCACAACTGTTTGTATGTATGCAATTTGAAGAAAATTGGATGTTTATTTCGAGTTTTATGAGTTTTTTTTTAATCTTGAACACTATGTGGAGGAGGTACCAGAAGAAATGATCCGATCTCTAACATCTTTATAACAGATCTGGTGTTGATGAAAATATTGTTGATTTCGCTTTTTATGAGCTTCACGGATATACAAAATTTTGAGCCTTTATGGGGGAGGTATCAAAAGCAGTGGCCCGATATATACCATTATATCGGATTTTATAAACATTTTGTTTATTCAAAACTTTGACCCTTTGCGGGGGAGGTACTGGAAGGAATCTATACCGTCTTTATAACAGATCCTGTGTTGATGGAAATATTCAGCTGTGCCAAGTTTATGTGGAATCGGATGTTAATTTCGCTTTTTATGAGCTTCGTGGATATTCAAGATTTTGAAATTGTGGGTGAGGTACCAGAAGGAGTTGGCCGATATATTCCGTCTTAATACCAGATCTTTGGTTTATAAAATTGGATGATGTGGATTTGAAGACAATCGGACTTTACATCACATTTTATAAAAGTTATAATTATTCAAAATTTTGACCCTTTGTGGGGGAGGCACTTGATGGAGTACACCGATATTATCCATTTTTGCACCTGACTTAGAACTGATGCAAATATTAGGATTTGCAAAGTTAGAGCAAAATCGGATTATTGCTTCTCTTTCTGTACAGAAAATATATTTTATAAAAATTTCGTCCTTTTGTGGGGAAGTGCCAGAAGGAGTGGACCGATATTGCCCATTTCCGAACTCTTAATTTGATAATAATATTACGATGTACCAAATTCGGGCCAAAGACATTGCTAAATCGACTCCAAATGTCCTGAAATGGACAAGGCACGGATGAGGCTCGTTTTGGCGGTATACCCTAGCCATAAACACAAAATCTGTTGTGAAGATGGTATATATATATGCGAACCCCTTCTGACACCTCACCCACAAAGGGTCACAATTTTCAATACTTTTATTTGTCATGTAGTTAGCGATTCTTTATAATTTGCTATATCTAAATATTTGTCTCAACCAGAAACCTGAGATGAAATTATGATTTTGCATAAATTCGGATAGAAATGTACGATTTTCTTGTAATTTAACCCAAACCAATAGTTTTATCTGTTTTAGATGAAGTATGAAAATGGAATACTTTGGTCGACTATATCTAGTACCTCAAGCACATTTTAACATTTTCTAAAAATGACCACATATCTCATATAAAGTGAAGGAAGTAACCAATGTAGTCCAAACCTGGCACGTCGCAATATTTATATCATATTTATTTATGTCCGATACGAAATGAACAATTTTGACCCATTCCTTCGGAACTTACTCAATAGAGGATCAAACATTTAAAGGAGTGAAAATATATTTAAATAATCCAAAATTGGCTGAGGGTAAACCCGACTGATACTTTTTAACTTTTTATACCCTGCACCACAAGGTGGTCAGGGTATTATGTCTTTGTGCATTTGTTTGTAACAGGCAAAAGGAAACGAAATAGACCCATAGTTCCTTTGATGATCTGCATAGAATCACTTTCTGAGTTGATTTATGCATGTCAGTCCGTCTGTCCGTCTGTCCGTCCGTCTGTCCATGTATTCTTGTGAACAAAATGCAGGTCGCATTTATTATCCGATTGAGATTAAACTTTGCAAACAACATTTGTTTGGCCCAAGGACGAACCCTATTGAAATTGGAGATAATCGGTAAAAAATTTAGATATAGCTCCCATATATATCTTCGTCCGATTTGCCTTTTATTGTGCACCAAACGTGGAATATCAGCCCGAATAGTATGAAATTTCGCACATACAACCAAATTAGGCCTGAAAATAAGTATGCCAATTTTGATCGAAATCGGTTCAGATATAGCTATAGCTCCCATATATATTGTTCATCCGATTTGTTATTTTTGTCCTCCGCAGCCGTAGTATGCACTGTGTAACAACAATATTTGGGGAAATGCAGCTCAGAAATACCTGCAGCTCAGAAATACCTTTGCTAAATTTTATCGAGATCGGTTCAGATTTGGATATAGCTCCCATATATGACTTTGTCCGATTTACCTTTTATTGTGCACGAAACGTCTTATATTTGCCCAAATGGGATGGAATTTGGCACATACGACCAAATTTAGTCTAGAAGGTAGTATGCCAAATTTGGTGAAGATCGGTTCAGATATAGCTATAGCTCCCATATATATTGTTCATCCGATTTGTTGTATTTGTTACCTACAGCCGTAATATGCACTCCGTAACAACGATATTCAGGGAAATATATCAAATACAGCTCAAAATTATCTTTGCCAAATTTTATCGAGATCGGTTCAGATTTGGATATAGTTCCCATATATATATTTATCTGATTTCAAATTAATTTTGCACCAAATGGGCAATACAAGTCCGAATTTAAAAGATACAAATGCTTTGGCATATTTAGTCCTTTGAATTTTAAATTATAATTATAATCATAGCGTGTATGATTGAATTCTCTCATAAAAACTTTTAATTATTAAGTGGAGCTCAACTAAATTAGCAAAGTGGTGTAGGGTATCATAAAATCGGCCCGCCCGACTTTAGGACTTTCTTTACTGGTTGTATTTATACTTGGGGCGAAAGTTCCATGACTAATGCCCGATGTGCGTACAAAAATGCGCCCCTTTTTCTACTATGGTACACCCAAATAAGCAAGATCCACATTATGAAGCCAAATACATTAAACGAAAGCTAAGTTTAAACAAGTAAGCAAAGGCTACAGTCGAGCGGGGCCGACCGTTGAATACCCTACAACACTATAATAAACGATACAGTTTATATAGGCGAGATACTCGAAAGAATTCCACAAGATATTGTGACAAACAATAAAAGAAAACCATTTCGAATAATAGCAACTTAAACTAATTTGCTCATTCCCAATTTATTGGTAGATGTTGCACGTAAATGGTCTTCCTAGATCTGGAACTAATATTTCCCAAAGACCTATAATCTCTCAAAAGTGGCAAAAGATTAACATTTATTATTGGTTTTTGACTGAAACGCATCTATATGAGATACAGACATTTGACTATATTCTTCAACGAAATCAGCGGTAACGAAATAGTCAGAAGTGCGTCTTTCCTGTATTTGTGAATTCCCCAAAAAGTCTCTGGAATGGACATTTTCGTATTGTCTACAAAATTTGGCAAACTATTTGACACATTGAATATTTTTGGATGGCCATCCAAAACTGCTTGGCTTTTACAATGTCCGGTAACCCCCATTCAAATGTGCGTGAGGATCGGGCGTTTGCAGTTTTTTGGTCCATTTCAACCCCTAAATATATGGCGATCATCTTCAAAAAGTGTAGGCTTCCACTCTGACCCTCATCTTATCCTCATGCAAAATTTCGTAAAGTTCGGGCCATAAATGCGATCTGTATATGATATCCTGATATCCTAACTACTTAGTTTTGTTAGCTGTAGAAATATTACCAAATGTTTAATTCAAAATGAAAATATGCCAAAAATATGACAAAATTAAAAAAATATGAGAAAATGTTACAAAATCAATATTTTCATCTTTAGAGAGACATTTTTATGCGATTTTTTTAGACGTTTTTTCTTTCCTGCCAAGAGGCCATTCTGAATTAATGAAAACTGCCGAAATCAGTTCAGCCGTTCTCGACACATAAGAGATCTTTCAAGCCTATCTTCTTTGATAGACATATATATCGCACATATTTTGCTATATATCCAATTTGTTGGATGTTAACATCAATGTAAAGATCAGAAGTAACCTTGTCATGGCTTTGTGATTTCGCCGGGATTTAAAACATTCGCGGTTTAATGAAAATTTTTTTAATTTTTTCAACACAAAAGATATGGTCTATTTTACCCGCTAAATATTATCCGATGACCACCCAAATTGGTAGGCTTATTCCCCGCCCTAAACTCTAGCTACATGCGAAATTCCGCGTCGATTGGTCCATAATTGCGTCCTGTAGAGCAACTGCAAAATCAGGAAATTTTTCAGTAATTGGTCCATTTCAACCCCTAAATAGTATGCGATCATCTCCAAAAGAAATAGGGTTCTATTCTGGCCTAAAACCCGCCTCCAATTTCAATTTCGTGAGGATCGGGCTATAATTGCGACCTGTAGCGTGATTACAAATTCACATGGACTGACGGACTGACGGACGGACGGACATACATAGCTAGATCGACTCAGCTCGGCGAGCTAGGAAGATCCATATATACTTTCTTATATGGGAAATCAATATTTCGAGGTGTTACATAAATTCTGGCCCAATCAAACTTATAATACCCCCAACACATAGTGTTGTATAAAAACTATCAAATTCATGCAAGCATTTTATAACTTAAAAAATTAAAGTCGTATGATGGAATTGGGTCGAACCAATCTAAAATGAATTTTTGAAAGAATAATTTTTGCCTGCAAAACAAATTTGCATCAAAAAAAACGGAAATTATGCGATATTGCAAACCAAAACTTAAAAATTTGCAATAGCATAAGATGTTCAAATTTATTAATTAGATAAAAAGAGGTGAATACTTACCATAGCATTTTTTATCACATTCTGGATCCTCCATTGGGGAATGTCCATCCCCACCCACTTTGTCTGAGGTCGTTTTCATTAAAGGCTCTAAAAGGGTTTGGTCTGAAATATTTTCTTTAGAAATCGGATTAGACTCTTGTGAGTTAGTCAGGATCGTATTGTCGTTATAGTAAGAAATTGGTGCTGCAGATATTGCGTTAGTATCAATAGCATTTTTCAGTTCCAAACTACTACTAATTGCGTTGCCAACTACATACGGTGGATTTGGGATAAGCTCTATGTAAGCCTCGGTCTCTTCGAAAGAAATTTCTGAAGGAGTCATTGCCTGAATAAGTTCATCGCCAACATACCAATTCGATTTCCTAGTAGAAGTTGTTTCTGAAATCTCAGATAAAGGCCACTCGGTAACATAGTTTGTCCCTTTACTCCTGAATTTTCGGAATGCCTTTTGAATAGTTTTCGCAGCTTCTTCAGCAGTTTGCTTATGTAATTCATCGCTATAGCTTTCTGACTCTGTCGAATCTCTGGCCTCTATTGTGTCCTCAATTTGTGAATGATCTAAACGTTCTATAGTTTTAGATGTTTCGTCTCCAATTTGTTTCACTGAATCATCGCAAAAGCTAGCTGGCTGATTGGAATCTCCGATCTCTATTTCCTCCTTAACTTTTATATGATTTGTATGTTCTGTAGGAGGCATGTTTATAAGTTCTGTCCTTTTGCTCTTCATGAATTTTCGGAATGTCTTTTGTATAGTTTTAGCAGCTTCTTCAGCAGTTTGCTTATGTAATTCATCGCTATAGCTTTCTGGCTCTGTCGAATCTCTGGCCTCTATTGTGTCCTCAATTTGTGAATGATCTAAACGTTCTATAGTTTTAGATGCTTCGTCTCCAATTTGTTTAAGTGAATCATCACTAAAGCTATCTGGCTGATTGGAATCTCCGGTATTTATTTCCTCCTTAACTTTTAAATGATCTAAATGTTCTGTAGGAGGCATGTTCATGAGTTCTGTCCTTTTGCTCTTCATGAATTTTCGGAATGTCTTTTGTATAGTTTTAGCAGCTTCTTCTGCAGTTTCCTTATATGAATCATCATTCCAGATTTGTGGCCCAGTAGAATCTCTGGCCTCTATTTCTTCCATAATTTTTGAATGATCTAAATGTTCTATAGTTTTAGCAGCTTCGTCTTCAACTCGCTTTATAGAATCATCACTACAGATTTCGTGACCAGTAGGACGTCTGGTCTCTATTTCCTTCTTACCTTTCGAATCATCTAAATGTTCTGTAGTTTTAGAAGCTTCATCTTCAATTTGCTTAAGTGAATCATCACAAAAGCTTCCTGGCTGATTAGAATCTCTGTTCCCTAATCCCTCATTACTTTTTAAATGATCTACATGTTCTGTAGGAGGCATGTCGATATGTTCTGTCCTTTTACTCTTTATGAATTTTCGAAATGCTTTTTGTATAGTTCTAGCGGCTTCTTTTTCAATTTGCTTATGTAAATCATGGCTTTCTGGCTCAGTCGAATCACTAGCCTCTATTTCCTCCTTAAGTTTTGAATGATCTAAATGTTTTATTGTTTTAGATGCTTCGTCTTCAATTTGTTTAAACGAATCATCACAAAAGCTTTCTGGCTCAGTGGAATCTCCGGTCTCCATTTCCTCCTTAACTTTAGAATGATCTATACACTCAATTTGAGACTTGGTGGTATGTTGCGTCTTTTTGCTCTTCATGTACTTTTGGAATAATTTTTGTATAATTCTAGCAGCTTCTTCTTCAGTTTGCTTAGGTGAATTATCAGTACGTATTTCGGGCCCAGTGTAATCTTTGGCCTGTACTTCCTCTTTACCTTTTGAGTGATCTAAATGTTCCATAGAACGCTTGGTGATATATTGTGTCCGTTTGTTCTTTATGAATTTTCGGAATACCTTTTGTATAATTTTAGCAGCTGCTTCTTCAGTTTGCTTAAGAGAATCATGACTACAGATTTCGAGACCAGTAGGATATTTGGTCTCTATTTCCTCCTTGTCTTTTAAAAGATCTAAATGTTCTGTAGAAGGCATGTTAATATGTTCCGTTCTCTTGCCCTTCATGAATTTTCGGAATGCAATTTGTATAGTTTTAGCGGCTTCTTCTTCAGTTTGCTTATGTGAATTATCAATGCAGCTTTCGGGCCCAGTAGAATCTCTGGTCTCCATTTCCTCCATATCTTTGGAATGATCTAAATCAATTCGATGCTTGGTGATATGTTGTGTCCGTTTGCTCTTCATGAAATTCCGGAATGCCTTTTGTATAGTTTTAGCAGCTTCCTCTGCGGTTTGCTTCTGTGAATCATCTCTACAGCGTCCTGGCACAGTGGAATCTCTGGCCTCTATTTCCTCCTTGACATTAGAATGATCTAAATGTTCCATAGTTTTAGCAGCTTCTTCTTTAGTTTTCTTAGGTGAATCATCAGTACATGTTTCGGGCCCTGTATAATCTTTGGTCTGTACTTCCTCTTTACTTTTTAATTGATCTGAATGTTCCATAGAACGCTTGGTGATATGTTGTGTCCGTTGGTTTTTTATGAATTTTCGGAATACCTTTTGTATAATTTTAGCAGCTCCTTCTTCAGTTAGCTTAAGAGAATCATGACTACAGATGTCGTGACTAGTAGCATATCTGGTCTCGATTTCCTCCTTGTCTTTTAAAAGATCTAAATGTTCTGTAGAAGGCATGTTGATATGTTCCGTTCTTTTGCCCTTCATAAATTTTCGGAATGCAATTTGTATAGTTTTAGCAGCTTCTTCTTCACTTTGCTTATGTGAATTATCAATGCAGCTTTCGGGCCCAGTAGAATCTCTGGTCTCCATTTCCTCAATAACTTTGGAATGATCTAAATAAATTTGAGGCTTGTTGATATGCTGAGTCCCTTTGCTCTCCATGAATTTTCGGAAAGCCTTTTGTATTGTTTTAGCAGCAACTTCTTCTTCAGCCTGCTTAAATGTATCATCACAAAAGCTTTCCGGCTGAGTAGAGGATAGCCCAACATTTTTTCCCAAGTTCATTATTTTCTCTTTCTCTCCAATTATATTTAAGTGTTGCAAATTTCAGGTGATTTTTCAACTATTTTGGCAGAATCTTGGTGCCCAAATCCAGATAAGTTCGCCTCGGTAGATTTTGTGTTTTTAGTATTCTGTCGAACATTTAAAAATGTTTTAAATGCTCTTTGTATAATACTAGCTGCGATGTCCGGACTATTTTTATTTTCTGTATTATATTTTATGGTTTCCAATGCCTTCTGTGTTTCGTCATCGCTATTGTGTGGTGTATCGTTTGGAGGAGTTGGAGCTGAGTTTATTAACTCGTCGTATTGAGATAATTTAGTATCAGATACTTTTGAATTGCACTCTGAATGATCGATGACTATAGATATTTCTTCCAAGGGTTCTGCAATAAATATGCATTCCTCATGTCTCAAAGATTCGGGTTCAGTTATTTCGATAATTGTATGTAAAACTGTATCCGGTTTATGTAGAGAAGAATCCAAAGTATCCGTATTGCAACTTGTTTCCTCTGTATAGTTTTCCGATTTCAGACGAATAATGTCATCGATTGTCTGCGATATATCTCGGTCGAAATCTTCAATATCGTTTTCAAATTGAAAGAGTTCGTCAAATAACTTGGTTGGAGATTCCGCTTCCAACAGGAAATCAATCTCTTCTGTATTTTGTACACCTTCATGAGTGTCAGAGTCATTATTGTCAATTAATTTTTTTGTTCGTATGTTTTTCTTCTTATTATGGAATGGTATTGTAAAAGCAGTACCTTCCTTATGGAGTTTACGTTTCGGTAGTAAAGTTTCCTTTGATGACACCGGCGGGACCCCATTAAAATATCTGGGAATTCTTTCTTGATTCAGGTTTTTAAATTTAACTGAATTCGTAAGATCTTCGCTAATATGTGAATCGGATTTTAATGATTCTTTTGTGTAATCATCTGGTTCCTCTTTACTGCCCTCGGTTTTATGCTCATCATCGGTAGGTAAATTTGAAAAGGCCTCATGGCGATCCAAAACGGCGTTAGCATTCGAAGGCTTTTCCGCTATTTCCGGCTCATTGTGTTGCAGCTCGTTTTGTTGCAGAGGCTTGTCATACACTTGGTCACAAATATCGATTCCTAGAGGGATGTCGTCCGAAACCTTTTTCGCTATTTTCGGCTCATTGTGTTGCAACTTGTTTTGTTGCAGCGGCATGTCATCCACTTGGTTACAAACTTCGATTCCTAGAGGGATATTGTACGAAACCTTTCCCACTATTGTCGGCTCATTTTGTTCCAACTCCTTTTGTTGCAGCGGCTTGTCATCCACTTGGCTACAAGCATCGATTCCTAGAGGGATATCGTACGAAATCTTTTCCGCTATTTCCGGTTCATTGTGTTGCAGCGGCTTGTCATCCACTTGGTTACAAACTTCGATTCCTAGAGGGATATCGTTATTCAGTTTGTGCTCTTTCCAAAAAGAGCGTAAATGCGTTTCTGCAAACACTTGATCAGAAAATCTTTCTTGGAGACCATGTTTATTTCTACCAGTTATTAAATTTTGATTGCCAATAGAAGCTTCAGTTGGATTGTTGCCAATATCGTCTGATGCTCCCTAATTAATAATAACAAATATTTTAGAAAAAAAGTTGAAGAGCAATGGCTTACCGAGCATTACTTCTTCTTTCCTGACGCTACCATTCGCAACATTGCCATCTGAAATGAAAAAGATTCCAACATTAGTATTTAGATGTTATTGTTGAGAATTTTTTACAAAATGTCTAAATAGCAAAAATTTATGGAATGGTAATTGACTTATATGTGCTTTATGGGTATAATTTTTTGAATATAAAAATTTCGACCAATGCAAAGTGTTGAGAAACATGAACAAATATTTATATGTAAACTAGCTGGCCCGGTCCGCGTTGCCGGCCCGTAATTTTAGTCTTTAATGCTATTATATCATCCACCTTGGAAAGGAGGGTACATTAACTTTTCATTCCATTTATAACATCACTAAATGTTCGTCATAGACCCCATTAAATATGCATATATATTCATAATCAGCATAAAACTCTAAGTCGATTTGTCCGTCTGTATGTCTGTTTGTTTAAATTACGATACAGCCCACATTATTTGACGTATAGCGTCAAAATTTAGCTGAAAAATTTGTATTGTGTATAGGATGGTTGGTATTAAAAATGATCACGTTTTGGTATAGTCCCCATATAACGGTTTCTCTCGAAATTCGGTATTTTGATGATTTTTGCCACATTTCTCCTCGGATTTGCCTAACACATATACGATATCTACCTAAATTGTGTATGTTTATAATCCACACATTTATGCGTATAATTGTTTCAAATTTGGTATTTTAGAAGGTATTTTAAAGTATAAAATTGTCAACATAGGTTCCCGTTTTGGTATGGCCCCATATTACGGCCTCAATCACTTTATGGTTTTTTGATAAGTTAACTGCATTATCCAAACTTCTTACTGGTATATGAAGTTTAAAGTGGAACACGCTTGAATTTAGATACTTTTATATAAAAATGTTTTTTTTTACCCTCAGATGGATGATAGTAATAATTCTGCCCGGCCGAACATAATTTTTTTACTTGTTTTTAAAGTAATATGAATTATTTGCCATTGAAATTGCGCGTTGGAGACCCCATAATTTCCATATCTTTTATCATAGTATAATTCAAAGACGATTAAACAAATGTCCGGTTCCTTAAATCATATGATGGTTATACAAAACGTGATCAGTTTTTGCATAGATGGTTTCTTCCCAAATTACCAACATTTGCCGAAATTAGTATGAAAATATGGTTAAAATGTAAGATATACTTGAAATCGGGTTGTATCCTTATCCAGGAGTTATGGCCCATATCATGAACTGCAAAAGTGATTTAAGGTATCGTGAAAGTTTAGGAAGAATTTCTGAAAGAATAGAAATCCTTTTCCCTTTATATTCGGTATTTCACTGATTGCAGTCCCAATGAATTTTGCATATTGAGTTCTCATTGAACGGATTATTGTCATGTGATAAGAGTAGGTAGGTCCCCGTGTTGAAATGAGCCCCATACGTTTTGTCGTTTATTTTTGTTTATTTAAATGTGTTCGCATCTTCCAGCTGAAGCACGACGTAGATCCTGGAGTTGAAAGCTAAATGCCAATTTCAGACATAAAAGATCGCCATTTAACATCTTATTGCGTACTATTTCATTTTGGATATTATTCATTCAGAATTCAAAACAATAAAAAATGTACACTTCTATATAGTTTTTAAGTTGAAAAAATTTCACGCCAAAAGGATTTCTTCTTTTATATTTTTATTGGCATATTTAACGCAATTTTTTTTGCAAGATTCCATTCCGAAGTTGTATGAATTGTGAAAATCCGTCAAAACGTTCATGAGTTATAAGCATAGCAACTAATAAACAAATTGAAAATATCTTCAGCTTCTTCGCTGGTTTTTACAGCCAATATTTAAAGGTCCTTACGAAGTTTGGTCCATACTATTATTTTGAAAATTTATTCCATTGAAAAAATGTTCTCAGTTTTTCCCTATTTAAGAGTTTTTCCCTATTTAAGAGTTTTTGATTTTTTAGCAATTTGGTTTGACCACGTTATATTATTTTGACATCATCTATTAAGTTCCGCCACTCCATAATTTTCGTCGCTTTCTACTACCCAAAAAGACTACACATCATATTAGAATTCAAAAAAAAAAAAAAAAACACTACAAATGTACATTCCGAAATAGTAAGTCTAAATGAAAAAAAGAAAAAATCATGCAAAATAAAACATTACTATTGTACACTTCAAAAGTCAAAATGAAAATTTTAAAACTTCACATTTTTACGCGATTTTTTTTGGATTTTATGCTTTTAGAAGTATGCGTGGTCAGTTCCCTGGCGCCCAAATAAATTCCTAAGTTTGGAGGGAAAGTCAACAGTATCTCGTGTAATAATTTTCAAACCGATATCTTTATTATCTGGCAATATAAAGATTTTAGATAAATCAAGATAGTGGGCGTAAAAGTAGGCGTGGGCAATATTTTTTTCTTTAAAAACCTAACTCGGGGTATGACGAAAGTTTGTACAAAAAATTATGCAAATCGGTCCACCCGTTTTCAACTGATTCCGTTACCAACAAACAACAATTGATTTTTATATATATAGAAGAAGACTATAGACTTTATATATATATAATAAATCATAAAGCGGAGCTATGTAAGCGGCACAATTGTTATTATAAGTAATGACTCCATAGTAATTTCTAAATAGAAATAAATATTCATTGCAAAAATTACAATAGATGTTCACTTACAGTCGGTTTTAGGCTCTAATTTGAGTGTTAAAAACCTATATGATATAGAACATCTATAATAGCCCCATGTAAAAATTCAGCTCAATTTTTTGTATTGTAAAGAGCTTGGTAACATTTTCCACTCAAATTAGCTGTAATTTGGAATTTGTATTTCCAATGTTTAGAATTCCGTGCTGCGTGGTATTTAGTTTCGTTCACGTTTCAATTGAGGGCAGAATGAAGTCAAAGATAATTACTCTTTTGCACCCATTACCGTAAGAAAAGAATTAATTTTTTTGTCATTTAAATTTTGCTTTGGAGATCCCATAAATTCCATATTTTTTATTATAGTATAATGCAATGACAATTAAACAAATGTTCAATCCAGTGTTACTTTCCAGTATTAGTAAATTTTTTCAAGTTTCTGCCACGATTTCCGACTGAATCAGTCCTAGTACATCCAAAATCTACATTCCCATGTGGACTTGGGGCACACATAATGTGGGGACTATACTTAAATAAATGCCTACGTGGACAATTATAAGATGGTTCTCTACCCAAGAATATATTAAAAATAATATTACTTAGCCAAATCAATTGATGAATGTGTTAAGACCAAGAGGGAACCTATTCCGAAAATTGAAAATTTTAGGCGAATAGGTTTTCTACCCTTTTAGAAAAAAAAGATGCCAAATGAGGGCGAAAAAATTAAAAAAGTGGCCAAAACCCCGAAATAGCTTAAACCATATGATGGTTATACCAAAAGGATGGTTGCTTTTCAAATTACCAACATTTTCCGAAATTTAAAATCGGGTTGTACCCTTATCCAGGGGTTATAACCCATATCATGACCTGCAAAAGCAATTTAAAGAAGAAAGAAGAAATCTATTTCATCCTAAATGTCCAATTCGCTCTTCTATTTTGCACAACTTATATTCGGCATTTCATTGATTGCAGTCACAATGAATTTTGGATTTTGAGTTCTCATTGGAGGGATTATTGTCATGTGAAAGAAGTAAGTCCACGTTTTGAAATGAGCCCCATATTGCTTTGTCGGTCATTTTCGTCAATCAATAGATGTCAATTTAAGCATGAAAAATCGCCATTTAATATCGTATTGTGTGTACCATCGGAAATGAATTCTTAAATCCGTATGAATTCTTAAAATCCGTCAAGCCGTTCTTGAGTTATAAGCGTAGTAACTGACATAACTTTCTTTTAAATTAAAGTCTTTATTTTGTTCACAAAAAAACGATTAATTTCAATATAAGCTGAATTGAAAAAATTGTACATTATATAAAATTGACAAAAAAAGCAAATTTAAAAAAGATCTTCAACTTATTCGCTGATTTCACAGCAAATGTTTAAAGGCCCTACGAAGTTTGTGAATGTAATGTACAATTATTTTGAAATTCGATTCCATTATTTTTTTTCGATTTCAGAATTTTGCGATGAGATCTCTCCTCCTCTTTTTTCGTGATTTTTTAGCGATTTTGAAAAAGTAATTAAAATATTGATTATTGTGTTCATAGATTATTATCTTCTGAAATGATATTATTAGTATAATTCTACTTACTCAAAAAATACATAAAATCTATAAATAACAGTTTTGTCCGTTGTCGCTTCATACTCCACAAAAAGACTACAAATCATATTACAAATAAAAAAACAAAACAAAAAAACACTACAAATATACATACGAAAATAGTAAGTCAAAATGTAAAAAAATCATGCAAAATAAAACATTACTATTGTACACTTCAAAAGTCAAAATGAAAATTTTCATATTTTAGATTTTTCCGTGCCTTTTTTTGATTTTTATCCTCTTCTGACAAGAGACAATTCCGAATTTGTTTCAATCGCTAAAATCAGATAAGCGGTCCTTAAGTTATAAGCGTAATAACTAACACAACTTTCTTTTAGATATATATAGTTCCTCAGCCGCCAATAAATGCTCAGGGTTGGATGGGAAGTCAACAGTATCTCGTGTAATAATTTTCAATTCATGTAGCAGCAACTGCTTCTGGGTTCGTTCTGATTCTTCTCTACATCATGTAGGTCTTTCTTTACGAGCTTGGGCGGAGATTGCCAATCCACCAGATGGTGAGTGTAATGGCTCTGTTTCTAAACCCCAAACAAGTATTGCACCGACACCTTTTCATTATGCTGTCACACCTGTTAGATCTTCGCCTCCTCTGGTTTGAAACTATCCAACGTTTCAAACCTGGCCGGAGGTGGAATTTTCAACGTCTTCGAACGGCGTGGCATGGTTGACCGTATCAAAGGCCTTTGATAGATCAAGAGCCACCATTACTGTTCTATGGCACGGCCTGTTCTGGTTGAGTCCTCGACTGATATGTGTGGATATGGCGTGCAATGTTGTTGTGGTACTATGTAGTGGAAACCGGAAACCGTGTTGATTGTTAGCAACTGAATAGCTGAATATATGTTCATCCATATGGTGATATATCAACAAAGGGATTGTTCAACCGATCATATTTGTCATCAATGAGCGTACAATTATCCGCGTGTGTTATTATCCTTATGTATTTTGGAGGTCTTAGAATGTCAGAAAGGTAAATGTTCAACAGCTTAGAAGATATCAGTGAAACTTCCCGTTTCACCCTACGCATATACGACCTCTTGTTCTCAATTCCACGTATGACTTGTTTCCACACCTGTAGTCGACAACTCAATGTGTCAAACTTGGCCAGAGGGTTATATGCGTAGCGTCATAAAACAGTATGGCGTGGTTGACGGTTTCAAAAGGGTTTTATAAATCAAACTGTTCTGTCGCATGGCATGTTTTGGTTGAGTGATCGACTAGTACGTGTAGACATGTCGTTGTGCTATGCAATTCCGTGTTGATGAACGCAAACTGGGAGACTCTCTTTTATGCTGGGGAATAATACCTCAAACGTCTTCGCTCCTGGCGACAATAGTGTTATCTGTCTGTATGAGTCAATTTTACTGGCTTCCCTGTCTGGCTTCAGTTGCTGGACCACCCTGCCCATTTTCCAATCATCGGAAACTATTAGGATAGTTAACGACAAGTTTAGGAGTTTGGTCAAATACTCAACTCCTGGTTAATCCAGTTGCGATATCTCCATAGAAAGCATTAAACGACTTAATCGTTCCTCGATTCGATACTAACGTTGCATTGCTTCAGCCTATCCATCCATTTTTCTGCCTATGCTCCTCAAGTAACCTATTTACCCCCCAGAGAAAGTTCACTGATTCTGTGATCATTAGGGTTAGAACGGCGAAGCTCATCATGTTAGTCCCGTTGACTCTTTGGTCTTATGCCAGATATTCGTCTAGCAGGTATATAGCGATAATATTTGTATTGATGATATCCACGAACATCAGATGAGTTGCGCATTTCTCTGAAGCGACGATTGGTATATGCTCTGAATTCTTGTCAATTGGTTAAGAAAAGTGCGAAGTTCAGAGTTTATGAAGAATGGGAGGTAGGAATTGTCAGGTTAAATCATTTTGGGGGACACGATGGATATTCGGGTGAACTGTGGCAGTTCCACTTATTCTATGTACACGTTTAGCTCCTCTACCTCTGCGGTTCCACACCGCCACCCCCCCTGCATTCTCTCAACTTCAACCGATATAGGTCTGTACTGGACAGAGTGGATCAAAAAAAAGCTAATCCTCCACCTCTGAAGCGATCCTTCTTCAATGCATTGTATCCATAACAACTTTGAAGCCTGTAGATGCTGCTTAGCTTCCTCTCGATCTCGGAAATCGTAGCCGTTAAACTGAAGATAAGATGCTTTTTCCGGAACTTAAATAGCAGTGTCAAGTACCGCATAGATTTGTGACTGTGGGGAAGAGTCGTACTATGACGACGACGTCGATGACGATGACTCACATTGTCGCAACAGGAAACAATGTAGTCTTTATCGTTATACTCCTGTAGTAGGTTTAAGCTGGAACAATACAGAAACTGCACCCTTTCCATACATCTGTTGCATCTGACCGCGATCGACCATGTTCCGGGCCTGGTCTCAGTACCAACTCGGGTCAAGAGAATACGGAGCAAACATTGCGGGTAATTTTGGTCCGAACTCAAAAAGCTAGTTGTTGCTGGGTTGGCGGCCCTTGATCGCAAGATTGTTCGGTGCATACAAACTGCGCTTGGTCGAAAGGTTGCTGCGCAAGCAAATTTTTTGCATATAACCGGCCGTCACGAGATTACAATTGTCATTTCTGCATTTTTGTTACGACCAATACAATGGTCGTTTTTTATATCCTTCACCATAGTATGGAGAGTATATTAAGTTGCCTCTCCGTTTATAACACCTCGAAATATACATTTTAGACCCCACAAAGTACATATATTCTTGATCAGCATAAAATTTTATGTCGATTTGGCAATGTCTGTCCGTCTATCCGTCTGTGGAAATCACGCTACCTTCCGAACGAAATGAAGTTGATTGATAAAATTCTACTCAAATGTATATTATGTCTACAGTACTTTTGGTATTGAAAATGGGTCACGTAGATTCACGTTTTGGTATAGCCCCCATGTAAGGGTACCTCCCGATATTTGGTATTTTTAAGACCACTAGAATTATTTCAATTTTGGTATTTGAAGTTCGTAATGGATACTGCAGCCTAAGGCAGAAAATTGTCTGTGCAGGTCCATATTTTGGTATATTCCCCATATACTAATACCACCCTATGACATTTTTCACCGATTTTTTTTCAAGTTTCGCATTTGAATATTGAAATGGCTTATGAAAAAAGTTGTCTATGTAGGCCCTAATATGACGGCTACATTTGGTATTTTAAGATTTTAACAGAATTTTCAACGGATTTTAATTTATTTGAAAATTGCCAAATTCGTTTCAAATGGTGGAGGATATTAAAAGTTTGGCCCGGCCGAACTTAGCTTGTTCTTTACTTGTTTTATTTTAAAACTGAACTTGCAAATAATGAAAAAAGATTGATCTATACATACCGTTTTTATTTTGATGTTCTAATTTGTCCTTCATCACGTCCGATGCTTTTTTATTTCCGGTCATATCTTTATTGTCATCTGTTTCAGCAACGTTAGTAATCTGTGATTGTGTATTGTGTCCGCCCTCGTCCATACTCGTACACGTTGCTAGCTGTCGATTTGTATCAGACATTCCTTTTCATTTTGTCCATCATCCAAATGGCTTGTGTCTGATATGAGAATCGTATCTCTTTTTACACGATATTCTACCTCTGGTGTACCGACCGCCTCGTGCGTATCATGTCGGGTAACATCGTCAATGTTTGCAATTTGTTTCATTGAAGTTTGGTTAGTTACTTGAGCATCATGTGTCAATGTATTAACCTCTTGGCTGACCTGTTTAAGATCAGTATCTTTCTTTTCTTCGGATAGTGAGGGACCTCTAACACAGTTTGCGTCGTCTCTTTTGCTGTCATCGCTTACCTGGAGTTCCTTCTTTATTTGGACTACTTCATTGCTCCGTTCAGTAGTTGGTGGGTCCATGTTGTTCAAGCTTTCCAATGTCGTTTCCTGTAAAATTTTCTTTTCTTTGATACTTTCATGACATTCTTCCATACTCATGTCGATGTTGTTGGAGATCTTCGATGAAGTTTCTGATGTAGGGCTGATTAGGTGAACCCCATCCAAACTGTTGTTAGATGCTTGTATTTTATTATTACATTCTTGTGGATCTATTTCCGTTGTGCTGCGGTTCTCAAGTGTGGCAGCATTATCGACTGTAACAGATCCCCCACTAGTTACGATATTTACATCGTGGTTAGTATGTTCAACTATGTCATTGTTCTCAGTATTTTCTACCGACTTGCATTCTTTTGCTGACTGCAAATTTTGCTGACCATTCGAGCTATGTGCTTCATGTTGATATATTTAGGTGCGGCATCGTCAATATCTTGATCAATCGTTAACATTTCGGGTTCAATATTTTCTATGTTTCTATCAGATGTTCCCTGGCTGTCTTCCGAAGTTATGTCAACTTGCACGTCCCTTATAGTAACGAGAATTGGTTGTGCTCCGTCTTCATCTAAATTTTCATTGTCAACTTTTAAATCTCTATCGAAAGATTCAAGATTTTTAGCTGTGTCTATGGAAAGATCAGATTCTATGTTATTTTCTTTCGTTTTTATGGCATTTGAGTTTTCAACAACTTCCTCAGATGGTATTGCACTCTTATTGTCGACATTGGTATCGCTGTTGATTGTATCCTTGCTATCCTCCAATTTTGGATCTACGTCGTCATTTGTAACATGTCTTAAGATACCATTTTCCGTTTCTTCACTACTAATGTTATCATTCTCTAAATCTGCTTTTACATTTGAGATAGTACTATCGGCAATTATGGTACTACCTAAGTTATCTATTTTAGAAACTGGAGTAGTTTCACTTTCATGCTTAGTAATTTTATTAATATCCTCACCGAGCTTATCATTCGTCACTATGTTGTCGCAAGAGCTGTTTGTATTATCTTTGTTGATTGAAATTGTAAAAATATTTTCGGGCTCCAAGTTTTCAGGATGTAAGTTATCTTTGGGATTTGCTGGTTTTCCTGACGTTTTTATATCGTGTTCACCTTCTGCAAAGTTATTAGTTTCATCCAAGTTTTCAGGATGTGACATTTCTCTGGGATTTGAGTATAATATTGCAGGTTTTCCTGACATGTTTTTATCGTGTTCAACCTCTTCAAAGTTATTAGTTTCATTTTTTACGTTCTCTTCAGTGTTATTATTATTTATTTCCGACTGCAACACAGTTGCTGAGTCCGCAGCATTTTCTGTACTTGCATTGTTTTCATTAATTTCCGATCTGAAGAACGAGTCATTGCTAACTAAGGCTTCTTCTTTGTTTTCAATATGATCATTCACTTTCTCTCTGTTAACATTTTGTATGTCACAGTTTTCTGTAATTGAGGTATTTTTCATTGAGGTATCGTGAGCATGTATTTCAGCACTGTCGGGATCATCATTTGAAATAGATGACTTGTTTATAGTTGGTCTGCTGATTTGGCTGTTTTTCTCTGCCATTCCACCTAGATTATTTTCCAAAGTCTTATCCGTAGTCGTAGATGGCATAATATATTCTGATGTTGTAGCTTCTAAATCGTTTGCCAATACTGATGTAGCATGCTGCAAGTATTCCTCGTTTTCTTTTAAATGAGAACTAACTTCATTGCCACAGTTTTCAAGTGATAATTTACTAATATTTTTAAGGCTATCATTAATAGCTTCTGGTTCTTTATCTCTATTAACGTGTTCTATCGAAGGCACATCTTTTGAATATTCAGTTCCATCCTTTGAATCCTGGACAGATGGCTGCTCATCTGAAATCAATTCCTTTGTATTCTCCTGCAATTCAAAATCGATATTTTGCTTGTTTTCATCATGAATGCGTTTCGTCATATTGTCAACTGAATTGTCTGAATATTTAGATTTAAATACTGCTTCATTTTCTCCACTTATGTCTCTCAATACCTCATTGTCACTCTTTGAAACCTGTTCAGTGGAGTCCTTATCTAAGAACAATTCATTTATGTTGTTTGTTTCCAATGGAAATTCCTTGGGAATAACGCTATGTGATAATGTATCAGTGATATTTGAGCGATTATCATTTGTATCAGCCGTTACACCATTTTGAGAAAATGTTTCTTGTGCAACTTTATCAAATTGCGAATCATTAGAAGCCTCTATATTTGAAGGAATACTTTTCTCCGTTGTCGTAACAACATTGAGTACTGCTTTAGGTGTATCATTATCATTTTCTAGAGTTTCATATTGGACCACTTGCTGTTTTTCTTCTTGAGATTGTTTCGCCATAATATTAATCGAATTTTCTGATTCGTCCAATTTTACTGATTCTTTATTTTCTTGGAGTATTTCTTCCGACGGTTTCTCTCCCGATCCCTCAGAAACATTCCTTGAAAGCTTATCAGTCGATTTCTTATGTAAAATTTCACTGTCGTTTGGATTAGCACAATTATCTTCGGCATCCTCATTAATTGCGGTACTATCATTTTCGGAAATCGAAACACTGTCTTCTCTTTTTGAAGGTGTTGAAATATCGAATACTGCTTTACCAGTGTTGGGATCATTCTCATGAACTTCATAATGAATAGGGTGCTCATTTTCATTTTGAGAGCGGTTTGTCGTAATATTAACCACATTTTCTGGTTCCTCAAATTTAAGTGGTTCTCCGTTTTCTGTAAGTATGTCTTTCGATCCCTCGGTACCAATCTTTGAAGCCTGGTCAGTTGATTCCCTATCTCCATTTTTATTGCTGTTTGGATCAGCAGTTACATCCTTTTGAGAATATTTTTCTTGGAAATCTTTATCAAAATCCGAATCATTAGTTTCAGAAATCAAAGTCTTGTCCTCCTCTTTGAAGGTATCCTTTTTGAGGATCCAACAGAGTTGTGATCATCTTCAAGTAAGCCATAATGGATAACTTTTGATTTTCATCATTCATCTTTACTTCCGAATCCTCAGTACCACTGTTCGACATCTGGGCTGTGGATTCCTTACCTAAACTCGATGCATATGTATTGTTTCCATTCAATGGATCTTTCTTTGGCATAAGGCTACTTGAGAATGTATCAGCGTTATTTGTCGGATTATCATTTGAACCATCCCTTGTAATATCTTGAGAACTGTTTTCTTGGTCACTTTTATCAAGTTTGGAATCATTTTATTCTCCTCGTCCGATTGAATAATATTCTCTGTTGTCATATCTATATGGATTCTGCTTTAGTAGTAGTATTGTCATTCTCCAGAATTTCATTGTGAACAACTATCTGATTTTCATCTTGAGAGCGTTTCGCCCTAACACTAACCGTATTTTCTGATTCATCGAATTGAAATGATTGGTTGTTTTCTGCGTGTATGTCCTTCGATCCGTCAGTACCACTCTTTGAGACCTGATCAACCAATTCTTTATCCAAAATTGATTCATTTGCATTTTTTGCCTCCAATGGAAATACCTCTGGAACGATGTTTGAGTGTTTATCATTTGGTTCAGCAGTTATATCATTTTGAGAACTGTTTTCTTGGTCATTTTTGTCAATTTCCGCATCATTATTATCAGAAATTGAAACACTCTCTACTTCTTTAGCGGCATTGTGATCATTTCCATGTATTTCCTGTTTAGCCAAATTATTAACCTCATTTTCCGATTCCACAATTTTAAATGATTCTCTGTGATCTTCCAGTGTTTCTTCTGATATCACGGTTCCACTCTTTGAATCCTGATCAGTCGATTCCTTTTCTAAAAGCAATTCTTTTGTATTGTTTGATTCCAATGAAAGTACATTAGGAATGAGACTCCGGTGTAATGTATCAGTGATAATTAAGTTTGGATCAGCTTTTATAACATTCTGGGAAGATTTTTCTTGGGCGTCCTGGTCAAGTTCCGTATCATTATTTTCCGAAATCAAAACACTGTCCTCCTTTTTCGAACAAATAACTTTCTCTGCCGGAGCTGAAATACTGAGTACTGAGTTAACACTATTGTGATCATTATTACGCATTTCGTGATTGATAACTTGCAGATTTTTGTCAATGATTTCTCCTGGTATATCTTCAGAAGCCTTCAATTCCCGTAATTCAGTACCACTCTGCAAAACATGATCATTCGAAACCTTTTCTAAAATCAATTCATGTGCATTGTTTTCTTCTAGTGTACACGCGGTTGGAACAGGACTTTGTGACAATGTATCAACGATATTTGAGTGGTTACCGTTGGAGCCAGCAGTTATATCATTTTGAGGAGATTTTGCTTGGGTGTTTTCATCAAAATTCGTATCATTATTATCATAAATCAAAACGCTGTCCTCCTTATTTGAAGAACTACTTTTCTCTGCTGGCATTGGAATATTGAATACTGCTTTAGTAGTATTTTGACCATTCTCAGGCATTTCATATTGCATAGCTTTCTGGTTTTCATCATGAGCGGTTTTAACCTCATTATTAACTGTCGTTTCTGATTCCTCCATTTTAAATTGTTCTTTGTTTTCTTGTGGTATATCTTCGGAACGCCTATTGTCACTCTTCGAATCTTGATCAGACGATTCAGCATCCAAAACCACTGCCTTTGTATGGCTTATTTTCAATGTAGATCCCTTCGTAACTGGGCTATGTGTTACGGTATCAACAGTTTCTGATTCACAGTCATTAGTGTCATCATCTCTTTCATTATGAGAATTCGTTTTTGGAGCATCATTATCAAGTTCTAAACAATTATTATCAGAAATTAAAACACTATCTTCCCTTGTTGTAGAAGTGTTTCTCTCTGTCAGATTATCATGCTCGTTTGCTGCAATTGAACTCAGATCATTCTCGTGTTTCTGAAGATAATTGATCTCCTGTCTTTCTTCTTGAAGGCATTTCACGGAAATGCCAGATTCTGCAAGTGTTGATGTTTTTTGATTTTCCCTTCTATTATCTTCCTGATACCCATAATCGCTATCGTTTAGAGATGTCGACTCTACTTCATTTAGATTTTTCTCCTTGTCAAAGGATATATCTGAAAGAGACACCTATGACAATTATATTTCAACATTATTATTTCATAAAATACCTTTCCTCTGATTTTCAAGAGGGTCCACCTCAGATATTAAATGCGAATCCTGATTGTAGCTTTCCTCAAGGGCATGGACATGTTTACGGTCTGGAAGAATATACAAGAATTTTGTTATTAAATATTTTATAGGGCAGGCAAAACATTCTTAACTAGAACTTGAAAGACGACCCATTTTTGATCAGGCTCCATAGAGATCTATAAAATCCCGTTTTATTTTAGTGCCTTTTTAACTTACAGGGTGAGATAAAAAAGTGCACGCCATAAATTTTACATTTAATTTTATTGAATGAAAGCAAAAAATGTCGCAAATAGCATTAAGTCTTAGAATAAGTTTAGATTAGTTTGAATTGGTCACCTTTGGCATGAATTATGGCCTTCAAACGGCCAATGAAACCGTCACACGCTGCCCGAATGTTGCTCTGTGGTTTTTTGTCTCATTCCCGGCGAAGCGCTTGCTTGAGGTGATCGACACTTTGGTATTTTTAGTGCCAACTTTGCTTTCCAAAATACTGCAGATTCAATAGTTTAGATTGGTATCCGTAAATTTTGGTGGCCATTGTGCGCTGGAAATGAAGCGAGGAACCTCATTTTGTAACCATTCTTGAGTGACGCGTGCTGAGTGCGATGGTGTTGAGTTCTGTTGGAATGTCCAAAGTCTACGGCCAAAAGGTTTGCGTTCCCAAGGCTTTAATACACACTTAGATTATAATATTTGGCATTTATTCTGATGCGACCGTCGATTAATACGAGCAAAGAGCGACCATCGGCTGTTATGGCGCTCACACCATCACCATGACCGTCGCTTGAGTTCTGGTGGTCATCCGAAGGTGCACATTTCTGCTGACCTCCTTGGCAAGTAAACACGATCATTTTGTTTATTTACAAACTGCTGGACAACGAATATTTTTTTTTCATCGGAGAAACCCAAATTCGGCAGTTCACCACTTTCGACCAAACGAAGCAACTCTTTAGCTCTTTTGCATTTGCTCAACTCTGTTGCGTTGTAAGTTCTTGCACTTTTTGGAATTTCAATAGCTTTACCCCGAGCTCATTTTTCAATATTTGCCGAATGTCGGCCACTGCGACGCGGGTTTCGATCAAGTCGCTTCTTTACTTTCCGAACCATTTCTGCTGATGTTGCTGTTTTCTTCCGTCCACTTCCTTGACGTCGGGCTACGCTACCAGTATCATGGTAACGAGCGATGGTACGAGACATAAAACATTTATTTACATTAAAATGCTGGAGTGCTCTACGATAGCCACTTGTGGTTTTCCAGCCAAATATAAAGAAATCACACTATCACGCTGGAAATCCATCACGAATAACTTTTTTTTTCTGAAAAATTCTCACCAAAATGCTTTTGTACTCTGGTAAACAATATAATGAGCTGTCACTGGAATAATTTTAACAGCTGTCGGACGAGTGGCTTATAAATGACAGCGGTTTGAGTTTGGTTTCAGTTTTTTCATCTTAGCCTGTATGTGTAATATTGAAAAAAAAAACAGAAAAGAAAGACCAAAGTCGGACAGGACCGACTTTATGATACCCTACACTACTACACTATGGGGAATTCATGAGAATTAAAACATATTAAATATGATAGTTTTTGAATGCGTACTATTCATCAAAATTCATCCTATGTGAGCTGATATATATTGTGAAGATATATATTCATATTCATTATGTATATATTGTAGCTATATCCAAATCTGAACCGATCTCTATAAAATTTAGAAGAGGTGTTTCTATATAAATGCTGTATCTGGTAGTTGGCACCAAATATCGTTGTTGCGGAGAGTATTTTACGGTTGTGAGGAAGTAAAGTACAAACTCGTATAAAACATATATATGAGACCTATAGCTAGCTATATCTTGGCCGATTTTCAACAAATTACATACACCTTCTTCCAGTCTAAATTCGTTAGTATTTGCCAAAATCCATTTAATTCGTCTTAATATTAACAATTTGGTGACCAATAAATGCAATGAGGATTTTTTCTAGGTTTCTAGATCCATAGTAGTAAATAAAAATGTGACAAAAAGTGGATCTAGAGCCAGTGTTTCGAGCTATTTTAAATTTCTGGACCAAAATAAAATTATAACAGCAATTTCTCAAGAAAAAAAACTGTACTTCAACCCCATTGATCCTTAAAATCATGCGATTTAAATACAGGAATACGTTATTAACCACTGTCAGTTATTATACATATAAGATAGATGGCTAAAATTGTGCGCACATGTATATTTGGTCAGTAGGCAGGGCCAAGTTCGTAAATGGGACAAGCCGATCCGCATTTTCGTATAGCCCCCAAAAAACTGTACCTCTGACGATTTGGAGCACATTTTCTGACAGAATTGTTTAAAATTCAGTACTTAGGAGTTTAAATGGGTTTTAGATCCTTTGGTTGCACATTGTTATTGAACATTTCTTATAGACAATGGTACCTCCCGATATTTCATATTTTAGGTATTTAAGCCACATTTTTTAATGGAATTGTTTAAAATTCGGTACATTTATTTCACAATGTGATCTTCCTCTTGTGGCATAGCATTATCATTTTCCTGTAGCCCCCATATAAGGATACCTCCCGCTATTCAGTATTTTTACGATTTCCATCACATTTTTTTAAAGTTAATTGTTTAAAATTCGATACCTACAGTTTATATAGGTTCTACTTTCTGTGACAGAACATTGTTGTCTTAAAGCACCATATCACTATACCTCCGGATATTCGTTATTTGCCACAATTTTAAACGGAATTACTTAGAATACGGTACTTATATTTTCTAACGAGTTCTACATTCAGTGGCACCAATTGCCTATATAGGTTGAAATCATTGCAAACATAGGTTTGCTATAATCCTCCATGTATTCTTATAATTTGGGAGGAAGCGTTTACAATACTATATTTAGAGTTGGTAATGGGTTCTGTCTTCCGTAGTAGAAGACTACTGGAATATGCTTATTACTTCTTACATATTCAATTTTTTTTTTTAAATTTCAGTGAAATTACATATTAGCCCATCATAATATTAAATATTTTAGCGAAAAAGTCAGCCTATTTGGGAAATTAAGAATAAAATAAAAAAAAAACAGTAAAGAAAGTCCTAAAGTCGGGCGGCGCCGATTTTATGATACCCTACACCACTTTGCTAATTTAGTTGAGCTCCACTTAATAATTAAAAGTTTTTATGGGAGAATTCAATCATACACTCTATGATTATAATTATAATTTAAAATTCAAAGGACTAAATATGCCAAAGCATTTGTATCTTTTAAATTCGGACTTGTATTGCCCATTTGGTGCAAAATTAATTTGAAATCAGATAAAGATATATATGGGAACTATATCCAAATCTGAACCGATCTCGATAAAATTTGGCAAAGATATTTTTGAGCTGTATTTGATATATTTCCCTGAATATCGTTGTTACGGAGTGCATATTATGGCTGTAGGTAACAAATACAACAAATCGGATGAACAATATATATGGGAGCTATAGCTATATCTGAACCGATCTTCACCAAATTTGGCATACTACCTTCTAGACTAAATTCGGTCGTATGTGCCATTTGGGCAAATATTAGACGTTTGGTGCACAATAAAAGGTAAATCGGACGAAGTTATGTATGGAAGCTATATCCAAATCTGAACCGATCTCGATAAAATTTAGCAAAGGTATTTCTGAGCTGCATTTGATATATTTCCCCAAATATTGTTGTTACAGAGTGCATATTACGGCTGCGGAGGACAAAAATAACAAATCGGATGAACAATATATATGGGAGCTATAGCTATATCTGAACCGATTTCGATCAAATTTGGCACACTTATTTTCAGGCCTTATATGGTTGTATGTGCAAAATTACATACTATTCGGGCTGATATTACACGTTTGGTGCACAATAAAAGGCAAATCGGACGAAGATATATATGGGAGCTATATCTAAATTTCTACCGATTATCTCAAATTTCAATAGGGCTCGTTCTTGGGCCAAACAAATGTTGTTTGCAAAGTTTCATCTCAATCGGATAATAAATGCGACCTGCATTTTGTTCACAAAAATACATGGACAGACGGACGGACGGACGGACAGACGGACAGACGGACTGACATGCATAAATCAACTCAGAAAGTGATTCTATGCAGATCATCAGAAGGAACTATGGGTCTATCTCGTTTCCTTTTGCCTGTTACAAACAAATGCACAAAGACATAATACCCTGACCACCTTGTGGTGTAGGGTATAAAAATATGAATAGTTACAGCCATATGCGGGTTACACCAAATTGTGGGTTTTTTGAACAATATCTGACAGAAGTTTGGTTTTTTTCTGTTTTATGTTTATTTGTGTGTTAGATCGCCAAATATACAGGGTGAGATGAAAAAACTGCAACCAACTTCAGACTGCTGTCATTTCTAAGACACTCGTCCTACAGCTGTTAAAATTATTCCAGTGACGCTTCGTCGGGAATGGGCCAAAATAACGCAGAGAAACATTCGGGCAGCGTGTGGCGGTTTGAAGGAAATAATTCATGCCGAAAGTGACCAATTCGAATAAATCTAAAAATCTAAATCTTATTCTAAGATTTTAGGCTATTTCCGACATTTTTTGCTTTCATTCAATAATATTTTTAAAGAATGTAGAAATTATGTCGTTTGACTTTGTTGCACTTTTTTATCTCACCCTTTGTTTTTTTTGCCATAATAACGAAAAACTATAAAAATGGTCCTATACTTATTTTAAAATGTGAAAAAAAAATTTACTTAAATGTGTATTATGTCTGCAGGACTTTTGGTATTGAAAATGGGTCATGTATGTCCACGTCTTCGTATTGCCCCCCATATGACGGTACCTCCCGATATTCGGTATTTCGATGATTTAAGAGACATTATTTACCGGAATTGTTTCAAATTTGGTATTTGAAGTTCATAATGGAAAATACAGCCTAAAACAGAAAATGAACCATGTAGGTCCACGTCTTCGTATAGCCCCCCATATGACGGTACCTCCCGATATTCGGTATTTCGATGATTTAAGAGACATTATTTATCGCAATTGTTTCAAATTTGGTATTTGAAGTTCATAATGGATAATACAGCCTATGAAAGAAAATTGTCTGTGCAGGTCCACGTCTTCGTATAACACCCATATAACGGTACCCCCGATAATCGGTATTTTGATTATTTTAGCGACCTTATTTACCGGAATTATTCTAAATTTGGTATTGGAAGTTCGTAATGAATACTACAGCCTATGCCAGAAAATTGTCTGTGCAGTTCCACGTTTTATAATCCCCATGGTACCTCCCCTTATTCGGTATTTTGATGATTTCAGCTACATTATAAACATAACTTTTCGCATATGAATATTGTTATGGTTAATAACAAAAGTTACCTACGAAGGTCCACGTCGTCGTATAAACCCTAATATAACGGCTACATTTGGTATTTTTAAGATTTTTAACGGATTTATTTTTTTGAAA
The DNA here is from genome assembly GCF_030504385.1 of Musca domestica. Taxonomy (NCBI): domain Eukaryota; kingdom Metazoa; phylum Arthropoda; class Insecta; order Diptera; family Muscidae; genus Musca; species Musca domestica. The sequence continues at coordinate 689,185 of NW_026712273.1, read as the reverse complement.
ATTGCCAAAATCGTTCCAAATGGTGGAGGGTATTCAAAGATCGGCCCGGCCGAACTTACAGCTTTTTTACTTGTTTTAAATCGGAGGGTACCGTGATATGAAGATCATTCTACTTCAATATGTTTTTACTCATTATGAAGTTTCTCTTAAAACACGAATAAATTAGTTGTATAGAAACATTATTGTCACACCTTCCCATCCATGTGGGACCACTGCGAACTGCTTCCAATGCCAAAATCTGTAGATGACTTTGCATATTAAGACGGCAATACATAGTACACCGAGGCCCGTGTTTCAAATTCCAGGCAAACCTTTGCTTAATATTAATTCTTAGGTTTTGTATTGAACATGCAGCGATTGAAGTTTTTTTTTTTTGAAACAATCTTCATAAAAATTCTTGTTTTCTCTTCCGATTAATTAAAAATTCTGAATAATTAAAAATTATTGTTTTCTATTCTGAATATTTACAAATTGTTAAAACTCACTGTAGTGCTAATGTAAACTCACCTATATGTTCTTCACCAATGTGGTTTCCATTATTGTCAACAGGTATTTTGTCGTTTAGTTTATTTAATTCTTTTATTGGCTCATTCATTAATTCGCTTTTCTGGCAATTTTCTTCATCATTATCCTGTTCTTCACTTTCAATAATAGGCTTGTTAACTATGTTTTCTGATGTGCTTACGTCGAAAAAGTCCCGACCTGACTCCGATGCTGAAAGGATTGCCGTAGAAGCTGATGTGTATGAAGCCTCTTCGGAGAGGTTATCATTTTCTAAATGAGTCAACTGAAGTTGAGGAACAGCTTGTAATGTTTCCTTCGATTTAATACCAGTCTCTCCTTTTCTCGAACCGAATAGCCTTCTCAAACTTTTCTGGATAATTAGTGCAGCCGTTTCTTCATTCATTTCCCGTCCCTCTCGCTTCTTTTTTATGTATTGACGAAAATAACGTTGTATTACACGAGCCGAGTGATTGTATTTATTTTGAGACACAATTTCTGCGGTCTCGTCACATTCCGTATTACCGTAAGACCCCTTGGATTTGGGGCAACAATTATTTAGGTCAGAGGTTCGATTTTTAGAAAACTCCAACGATTGGGTATGAATATTCATTTGTTGGCCACCACCTAAACCTTGACCCAAAAATCTTCCACAAAAACATTTAACAAAAGGCGTGTAAAAAAATCGATCCTTATTTAAAAAATAGTTTTCATATGCTTCATAAGTTATATGTTTGGATTCATACGACTCATTAGAATTTCTCAAGTGTCGGAAATATTCAACAGCGAATTCACACAAATTTTCGGGCTGTTCTCTTAAAACAGCCTTTATAATATCTTTCAAGAGTTCGGTCAAACCATCAGGTATGACGGTGTACGCCAAAGCCATTGGAATATTGTAGCTAGGTGGAGTTTTAACACTAAAGAAGTCGTATTTTTTATAAGTCGGTTCATAGTTTTTTACATCGTAGTTTTCCTTTTCACGTAGAAGGGAGAGAAAATAATTTTCGGCGAAATAATAAATATTTGTTGGTTTTTCCTTTAAAATTTCTCTAGTCAGATTTTTCATAAGATTTCTTAGTCCCTGCGGAACTCTAGGAGTGTTATCCGTAGCCATGTTAGCTCAACTTGCTTTTTATCGAACTGAATGTCTATAACCGAATTAAATGTTAACATTGTGAGGTCACAAAACCATGGATACCTGTAAAAATAGCCGTTTCCCAGGGCAACCCTGACAACGATGGGACATACAATTTAAAGTGAAGTGTTTGAACAAAAAGTCCATCAGAATATATTTTATAATTTTTCAGCGTTCAATTTGATTGTTTTCATTGTTTTAAATTTGATATTTCGAGTTTGTAATAGGTTCTTCCGTCTGTGGCATAAAAATGTTTTATATGTACATATTTTCCATAGGCAGCATATAACGGTACCATAAAATATTCGACATTTTAACTGGTTGGTTGGCCTTTGTGCATTTGTTTGTAACATGCAGAAGGAAATAGTTCCATAGTTCCTTTCACATTCTGGGTCGATTTATGCATGTCCGTCTGTCTGTCCATGTATTTTTGTAAGCAAGGTACAGGTCGCATTTATTGTCTGATTGAGATGATTTTTTCACAATTCATATGTTTGGCCCAAGGACGAACCCTATTGAAATTGGGGATACTTGGATTTGGATAAATCTCCTATATATAGAGTTCATAAGTGTTATGTACCAAGTGCGTAATATACGGACAGGATAAGTCCAGAAGTATGTCTTACAATTTTGATGAATATCGGTTCAGATTTAGATATAGCTCCCATATATATTTTCGTCCGATTTTAATTTTATTATGCGCCTTATCTTTAATATTTGTCCAAATGGAATGGATTTCGGAACTCAGAAGCATTAATCTGACATGAATTATGTGCTTCAAATTTGGTGAAAATCTGGTCAGATATAGCCATAGCTTCCATATATATTTCATCCGATTTTGAGTTTGAATCTATCAGATTCGCAATATGCACTACACAACCAGATATCATATACACTCCAGATATACCTCTGCCAATTTTCATAGAGATCGGTTCAGATTTATATATAGCGCCCATATAGATCATTATCCGATATATCAGCCCAAATGGAGTGGACTTTTGCATAAATAACCGAATTCAGTCTAGAAGCAAATGCTTCAAAGATGGAGAAAATCAGTTAAGATACCTCTTCCAAATTTTATCGATATCGGTTCAGATTTGTATATAGCTTACATATATATCTTCATCAAATATGTAAAATCGTGAAGATTTCCACATTCAACTAAATTTATCCTGGAAGCAAATACGATATTTGTTGAAACTCAGCTCCCATTCATCTAGAGCTTGGACATATTGTTATACCCTACAACACTATGTGTTGGGGGTATTATAAGTTTGATTGGGTCAAAAATTATGTAACACCACGAAATATTGGTTTCCCATATAGGAAAGTATATATGGATCTTCCTAGCTCGCCGAGCTGAGTCGATCTAGCTATGTATGTCCGTCCGTCCGTCTGTCCGTCTGTCCGTCTGTCCATGTTAATTTGTAATCACTCTACAGGTCGCAATTATGGTCCGATCTTCACGAAATTTAAAATGGAGGTGAGGCTAGGGTCAGAATAGAACCCTATTTCTTTTGGTGATGATCGCATAATATTTAGGGGTTGAAATGGACCAAAAACTGAAAAAAATCCTAATTTTGCACTTGCTCTACAGGTCGCAATTACAGACCAATCGACGCGGAATTTCGCATGTAGCTAGAGTTTAGGGCTGGCAAGAAGCCTACCCATTTGGGTGGTCATCGGATAATATTTAGCGGGTAAAATAGACCATATCTTTTTTGTTGAAAAAAAATCAAAAATTTTCATTAAACCGCGAATATTTTAAATCCCAGCGAAATCACAAAGCCATGACAAGGTTACTTCTGATCTTTACATTGATGTTAAAATCCAACAAAACGGATATATAGTAAAATATGTGCGATATATATGTTTATCAAAGAAGATATGCTTGAAAAATCTCTTATATGTCGAGAACGGCTGAACTGATTTCGACAGTTCTCATTAAATCAGAATGGCCTCTTGGCAGGAAACATAAAACGTCTAAAAAAATCGCATAAAAATATCTCTCTAAAGATGAAAATATGATTTTGTAAAATTTTCTCATATTTTTTCCATTTTGTCATATTTTTGGCATATTTTCATTTTGAATTAAACATTTGGTAATATTTCTACAGCTAACAAAACTAAGTAGTTAGGATATCAGGATATCATATACAGATCGTATTTATGGCCCGATCCTTACGAAATTTTGCATGGAGATAAGATGAGGGTCAGAATAAAAGCCTATTCTTTTTGGAGATGATCCCCATATATTTAGAGGTTGAAATGGACCAAAAAACTGCAAAATTGTCAGCAGGTCGTAATTATGGGGGTTACCGGACATTGCAAAAGCCAAGCAGTTTTGGATGGCCATCCAAAAATATTCAATGTGTGAAGGAGTTTGCCAACTTTTGTAGACAAAATACGAAAATGTCCATTCCAGTGACTTTTTGGAGAATTCACAAATACAGGAAAGACGCACTTCTGACTACTTCGTTAACGCTGATTTCGTTGAAGAATATAGTCAAATGTCTGTATCTCATATAGATGCGTTTCAGTCAAAAACCAATAATAAATGTTAATCTTTTGCCACTTCTGAGAGATTAAAGGTCTTTGGGAAATATTGGTTCCAGATCTAGGAAGACCATTTACGTGCAACATCTACCAATAAATTGTAAATGAGCAAATTAGTTTAAGTTGCTATTATCCGAAAATTAGAGAACGAAACCTGATGGTTTTCTTTTATTATTTGTCACAATATCTTGTGGAATTCTTTCGAGTATCTCGCCTATATAAACTGTATCGTTTATTATAGTGTTGTAGGGTATTCAACGGTCGGCCCCGCTCGACTGTAGCCTTTGCTTACTTGTTTTAATATAATCCTTCTCGAAGTCAAATTATGCACTCCATAGCTATGTTATTTGGTAAGAGAGGTAAATTCGGTAGAAATCGATTCTGAGTTCGATATACATCCCTTACATTATTTTACTCTAATTCCAAATTATAGCCGCTCTAAAGCTATAATAAGCATTCAAAGAAGGGTTATGATTGGTATGACCTACTTCGATAAAATCGCAATAGAAACGCTTTTTAAGGGTTGCTTTACTAAATGCGCATAGTGGTGTAGGGTATCGGCCCGCCCGACTTTTTACCCTTCTTTACTTGTTTACTGTTGCTGAATTATTGATAGTAGTTGGATTAACCCCGTAGTTACAGCTGCTAAATATTTTTTAAAGGAGCAGTTAGTTTTGACTGCAGTTGTAGCGCTATCAATATATGTAACTCCGATTAACTATAACGATCTCCTTTAATTATGATTTGCAACATTTTTGGTCTTCTGAGGAAGCCTGTTACCAACATATTGGCTCTTTGACCCAATATTAGCCTACTTTTTATACCCTACATCCCAAAGTGGTAAGGGTATTATGTCTTTGTGCATTTGTTTGTAACAGGCAAAAGGAAACGAGATAGACCCATAGTTTCTTTTGGTGATCAGCATAGAATCACATTTTGAGTTTCACCCCACCAAATACACATTTTATCCAAATCCTTTGAAATATGGTACAATCAGGAGGTACCTTTATATGGGCACTACTCCGAAACATCGACCTACATTAAAAACTTCCTTCTATCTCTTATAATCGAAGATGACAAATAGAGGCCAAATCAAAAATATAGCAGAACAACATAGCATGTCAAAATGAAAAAAATTCGCGTGATATAAATAAGTAAAAATAGTTTTATCCCACCTCATAATTGAGGGCAGAATGATTTTAGAATAGTCAAATATAATTACTATTTTACACCCATTACCGTAAGATGGGAATTAATTTTATTTGCCATATAAATTGTAAGTTGGAGACCCCATAAAGTTCATATTTTTCATCATTGTATAATTAAATGAGGATTCAACAAATATTCGGTCCCGTGCTACTTTCTTATATTTGTAATATGTTCATGTTTTCACAATTTATTTCATATAGATGTACTTCCCAAATTTACGTTCCCAACCAATATTCTCTTGGGGGTTACAAATTCAATAGAATACAAAATTTTCTTTTCTGACCACACATTAGATTTGAAAGTGGTCTTGGGGATACTCCAATGTGGGGACTTTACTTAAATAAATTTCTGTGTGGCAATTATCTGTGTGATGGTTCCCTATCCCAGGGTAGCATAAATACATATTTTTAGCCAAATCAGTTGATGAATGTGGTCAAGACCAATATGGGGCCTACTCTGAAAATTTCAAATTTTATGCGAAGAGGTTCTCTACCCCCTTAGAAACAAAGATTCCAAATAAGGGCCAAAAATTGAAAAAACTGGCCAAGACCCTTAAATAGCTTAAATCATACGATGGTTATATAAATATGAAATCGGGTTGTACCCTTATCCGTGAGTTATGATCGATATCATGACCTGCAAAAGCGATTTATGGTATCTTAAATATTTGGGAAGAATTTCTGGAAGGATATATTTGTTATTTTACTGAATGTACTGCCAAAGAATTTTGCATTCTGAGCTTTCATTGGACGGATTATTTTCACATGAAAGAAGTAGATCCACGCTTTGAAATGAGCCCCATTAGGCTTTTTCGGTCATTTTTGTTTGTTTAAATGTGTTCGCATCTTCCAGCTGAACCACGATGTAGGACCTGGAGTTGAAAGGTAGATGTCAGTTAACATCGTATTTCGCACTTATTTCATTTTTTGGTGAAAAATTGTGAAATTATTCTTTATTTTGATCACAAAAAATCCTCTGAAATCAATATGATAATACAAATTGAAAAAAAAATTAACCAGTAAAGAAAGTCCTAAAGTCGAGAGAATTCTTTTTTTGGAGGAATTCAATCATACCCGCTATGATTATAATTATAATTTAAAGTTCAAAGGACTAAATATGCCGAAGCATTTGTATCTTTTAAATTCGGACTTGTATTGCCCATTTGGTGCACAATTAATTTGAAATCGGATAAATATATATGGGAGCTAAATCCAAATCGGAACCGATTTCGATAAAATTTGGCAAAGATATTTCTGAGCTGTATTTGATATATTACCCTGAATATCGTTGTTACGGAGTGCATATTTCAGCTGTGGGTAACAAATATGACAAATCGGATGAACAGTATATATGGGAGCTATAGCTATATCTGAACCGATCTTCACCAAATTTGACGCACTAGCTTCTATACTCAAGTCGTAAGTGCCAAATTCCATCCAATTTGTGCAAATATTAGACGTTTGGGGCACAATCAAAGGTAAATCGGACGTAGTTATATATGGGAGCTATATCCAAATCTGTACCGATCTCCATAAAATTTAGCAAATGTATTTCTGAGCTGTATTTGATATATTTCCCCAAATATTGTTGTTACAAAGTGCATATTACGACTGCGGAGGACAAAAATAACAAATCGGATGAACAATATATATGGGAGTCATAGCTATATGTGAACCGATTTCGATCAAATTTGGCATACTTGTTTTGAGGTCCAATCTGATCGTAAATTTGACCGATTATCTCCAATTTCAATAGGGTTCGTCCTTGGGCCAAACAAATGATTTGTGCAAAATTTCAACTGGATAGGGCAATAAATGCGAACTGTACTTTGTTTACAAAAATACATGGACAGACGGACGGACGGACATGCATATATCGAATGTGATTCTATGCAGATCATCAAAAGGAACTATGGGTCTATCTCGTTTCCTTTTGCCTGTTACAAACAAATGCACAAAGACATAATACCCTGACCACCTTGTGGTGTAGGGTATAAAATCTTTAACTTGTTCGCTGATTTTTACAGCAAATGTTTAAAGATCCTTACAAAGCTTGTCAATAGAATGTACTATTATTTTAAAATTCGATTTCATTGAAATGTTTTATTCGATTTTTTCCTGATTTGAGAATTTTTGCAATGAGATCTCTTTTTCGTGATTTTTTAGCGATTTTGGAAAAGTAATTATCTTTTAACTTTGGTGTGACCGCGTTAAATTATTTCGATATCATCTATTCCGTTTCGCCACCAAATAATTCGGTACTACACTTCCATGTAACCCGCTATCAATTTCAGTTCTCAAGAAATCAAGTCAATTAAATAAATTGGTATAAAATATAAAAAACACTACAAATGTACATTAGAAAAAAGTAAGTCAAAATGGAATAAAAACATGCAAAATAAAACATTACTATTGTGCATCTCAAAAGTCAAAATGAAAATGTTAATATATCACATTTTTACGCGATTTTTTGGATATTATCCTTTTCGGACAGGAGACAATTCCGAATTTGTCGTTAAAATCAGTCCAGCGGTTCTTAAGTTTTAAGCGTAGTAACTAACACAACTTTCTCTTATATACATATATATACTAGCTGGCCCGGTCCGCGTTGCTGGCCGTAATTTTAGTCTTTAATGCTATTATATCATCCACCTTGGAAAGGAGGGTATATTAACTTTCATTCCATTTGTAACATCACTAAATGTTCGTCATAGACCCCATTAAATATGCATATATATTCATAATCAGCATAAAACTCTAAGTCGATTTGTCCGTCTGTATGTCTGTTTGTTTAAATTACGATACAGCCCACATTATTTGACGTATAGCGTCAAAATTTAGCTGAAAAATTTGTATTGTGTATAGGATGGTTGGTATTGAAAATGATCTATCGGTGCACGTATATAGTCCCGATATAACGGTATCTCTCGAAATTCGGTATTTTGATGATTTTTGCCACATTTCTCCTCGGATTTGTCTAACACATATAACGATACCTACCTATATTGGGTATGTTGATAATCCACACATTTACGCGTATAATTGTTTCAAATTTTGTATTTTAGAAGGTGACAATCCTTGAAGTATAAAATTGTCCACAGAGGTTCCCGTTTTGGTATGGCCCCATATAACGGCCTCATTCACTTTATGGTTTTTTGATAAGTTAACTGCATTATCCAAACATGGATTATTGTCATGTGATAGAAGTAGGTAGGTCCACGTGTTGAAATGAGCCCCATAACGTTTTGTCGGTTATTTTTGTTTATTTAAATGTGTTCGCATCTTCCAGCTGAAGCACGATGTAGATCCTGGAGTTGAATGCTAAATGCCAATTTTAGACATGTAAGATCGCCATTTAACATCTTATTGCGTACTATTTCATTTTTGATATTGTTCATTCAGAATTCAAAACAATAAAAATGTACACTTCTATATAGTTTTTAAATTGAAAAATTTCACGCCAAAAAAAATTTTTCTTTTATATTTTTATTGGCATATTTTATGCAATTTTTTTGCAAGATTCCATTCCGGAGTTGTATGAATTGTGAAAATTCGTTAAAACGTTCTTGAGTTATAAGCAGCCAATATTTAAAGGTCCTTACGAAGTTTGGTCCTTACTATTATTTTGAAATTTGATTCCATTGAAAAAATGTTCTCAGTTTTTCCCTATTTTAGAGTTTTTGCAGTGCGATATGCTCTTTTTTGATTTTTTAGCAATTTTGGTTTGACCACGTTAAATTATTTTGACATCATCTATTCAGTTTCGCCACTCCATAATTTTCGTCCCTTTCTACTACCCAAAAAGACTACACATCATATTAGAATTCAAAAAAAAAAAAAAAACACTACAAATGTACATTCCGAAATAGTAAGTCTAAATGGAAAAAAAATCACGCAAAATAAAACTTTACTATTGTACACTTCAAAAGTCAAAATGAAAATTTTAAAATTTCACATTTTTACGCGATTTTTTTGGATTTTATCCTTTTCTGCCAAGAGACAATTCCGATATTGTGCAAATCGTTAAAATCAGATCAGCGGTTCTTGAGTTATAAGCGTAGTAACTAACACAACTTCCTAATATATATAGACAGATTAGAAGTATGCGTGGTCAGTTCCCTGGCGCCCAAATAAATTCCTAAGTTTGGAGGGAAAGTCAACAGTATCTCGTGTAATAATTTTCAAACCGATATCTTCATTATCTGGCAAATATAAAGATTTTAGATAAATCAAGATAGTGGGCGTAAAAGTAGGCGTGGTCAATATTTTTTTCTTTAAAAACCTAACTCGGGGTATGACGAACGTTTGTACAAAATTTTCGTCCCTTTCTACTACCCAAAAAGACTACACATCATATTAGAATTCAAAAAAAAAAAAACACTACAAATGTACATTCCGACATAGTAAGTCTAAATGGAAAAAAATCACGCAAAATAAAACTTTACTATTGTACACTTCAAAAGTCAAAATGAAAATTTTAAAATTTCACATTTTTACGCGATTTTTTTGGATTTTATCCTTTTCTGCCAAGAGACAATTCCGATATTGTGCAAATCGTTAAAATCAGATCAGCGGTTCTTGAGTTATAAGCGTAGTAACTAACACAACTTCCTAATATATATAGACAGATTAGAAGTATGCGTGGTCAGTTCCCTGGCGCCCAAATAAATTCCTAAGTTTGGAGGGAAAGTCAACAGTATCTCGTGTAATAATTTTCAAACCGATATCTTCATTATCTGGCAAATATAAAGATTTTAGATAAATCAAGATAGTGGGCGTAAAAGTAGGCGTGGTCAATATTTTTTTCTTTAAAAACCTAACTCGGGGTATGACGAACGTTTGTACAAAAAATTATGCAAATCGGTCCAGCCGTTTTCAACTGATTCCGTTACCAACAAACAACAATTGATTGATGAATGAAATCGAATTTTAAAATAATAGTACATTCTATTGACAAAATTTGTAAGGATCTTTAAACATTTGCTGTAAAAAATCAGCGAACAAGTTAAAGATTTTTATACCCTACACCACAAGGTGGTCAGGGTATTATGTCTTTGTGCATTTGTTTGTAACAGGCAAAAGGAAACGAGATAGACTCATAGTTCCTTTTGATGATCTGCATAGAATGACATTCGATATATGCATGTCCGCCCGTCTGTCTGTTCGTCCGTCCGTCCGTCTGTCCATGTATTTTTGTAAACAAAGTACAGTTCGCATTTATTGCCCTATCCAGAGGAAATTTTGCACAAATCATTTGTTTGGCCCAAGGATAATTGGAGATAATCGGTCAAAATTTACGATCAGATTGGACCTCAAAATAAGTATGCCAAATTTGATCGAAATCGGTTCAGATATAGCTATGACTCCCATATAAATTGTTCATCCGATTTGTTATTTTTGTCCTCCAAAAAATTATGCAAATCGGTCCAGCCGTTTACAACTGATTCCGTTACCAACAAACAACAATTGCTTTATATATATATATATATATATATATATATATATATATATATAACGCCAATACTTTTGAGATGTCACATCGCTTAATGACATACCGCGTTTGAAGCGTCAGTCCAAGCAGATTTTTACCATGAACCAATACATGCCACGCGACCGCTCTGAAATTTACATTCAACAGAAGAAGTCAATTGTGAAAATTCAACGTGCTTTTAAAACATTAAAAAATGTGAGAAGTGCGCCTTCTGAGAACACCATTAAGCATTTATACGAAACATTTTCGACTGGTAAGGCTCTTTGTAATCCGTAGAGGCCATATAAAAGTCGACCAAGGCGATCGGCCGAGAATATCGCTGCCGTACGAGCCAGTGTTGAGAGGTCCCCAAGAACATCCCAAAAACGCCGTTCTCAGCAGTTGGGCATGGCTCGGTCCACTTTACAACGGATTATTCGCATTGATTTGCATTTGTTGCCGTACAAAATTCAATTGACGCAAAGAATGTTGTCTGCGGACAAGCCTCGTCGATTGGAATGGGCCCAAAGAGTCATGGGTCCGTCGAATATGGGCAACCCTGTATATATATATATATGTATATATATATATATATATATATATATATATATATATATATATATATAATATATATATATATATATATATATATATATATATATATCTATATATATATATATATATATAAAAGTTATCATGAGGAACCCTCGTGTTCCCGTATTCCCACAGTTTGGCTGCACTAAAGCAACCAAAAACCCCACACGAGCTGCTAAGTCAGCGCATTAAACACCTTATTCTAAACACCTTATTCATTTGGTTGCACCCAAACCAACTACTTACAACCATTCATGGGAAACCTTCATGCTCCCGTATTCCCACAAGTAACACGAGCCGCCTATTCAACACTCCACTGCAGGTTAATAGCCAATATTCTACACGGGCCACTGTGTCAGCAAGAAATGCAATGGCAACGTTGGCAGAGCGACAGCGGCGCAGCATAATGTGGTGGCTTAGTTTTAAGTAACAGCATTATTGTAAGTTTAGTTTTTAACTCATACTCAATGAATAAAGTTTAATCCATTCATTTTGATTAATTGGCGCCCAACGTCGTGGTTCACTTCGCGAAAAAAACTCTAAAAAAGTTAGAACTGTGACACGTGAAACTACAAAATATAAAATAAAAATACAAATCCTAAAAAAGGTAAAGTAAAAACCAACGTTGTTCACTTCGCGAAAAGAACTCTAAAAAAGTTACAACTGTGACACGTGAAACTACAAAATATAAAATAAAAATACAAATCCTAAAAAAGGAAAAGTAAAAACGTACGAGGTTCACTTCGCGAAAAGAACTCTAAAAAAGTTAGAACTGTGAAAAGTGAAACTACAAAATATAAAATAAAAATACAAATCCTAAAAAAGGAAAAGTAAAAACGTACGTGGTACACTTCGCGAAAAGAACTCTAAAAAGTTAGAACCGTGAAAAGTGAAACAACAAAACATAAAATAAAAATCCTGTGAGGAAAAAAATATAAATAGGAAAACTCAGTCAAAACTGTAGCAAAATACCCTTAAGGACTCAATTGTGTTCGAAAATAAGCTTAAGTCACCAAGGAACGAATATCCTTGGGCAGCGAAAGGCAACATCGAAGACGATCTACAGAATCACCAAGGAACGAATATCCTTGGGCGGCGAAAGAAAGTGAAAAACAATCAGAAGGCTCATCAAGAAACACACATCCCGAGGCAAGAAGTGGAAGAAGCTACGGAAGATCAACAACTGAAATTAATTTTAATTAATTTAACTAACATTTAAGGATGATAAGGTAAGTGAAGTTCCCTTTTTTTTTTTTGTTTTAAAGTGAAAATTGAAATAAAAAGGAGAAAATTTAACCAAATTCATTCAAAAATATTTTTTTTTGGGAATACTCCATTTTTGCGAATAATTTATGAGTCAGGAATTAGAAGACTTATTAGGCAAATTAAGTTTAGAAACAAAAGAACCATGAACGCCGAACAAGTAAGTGAGCTAGTTAGAGCAGAAGTGAGCAGAGCATTGGCCGCTCAAAATTAGAATTCGACAGGAAAATAACTGCGATTAACAGTAGACTTGCTACTGACAAACCTAAAATTGAAAAGTTTACGAAAGTTCGGATAAATCCGCTGGTACCTTGTGATATCATCTTAGATGCCATAAAGTCTCTTCCGGAATTTTCCGGACAGCCAGGCACCTATGTGTCATGGCGCGAGGCAGCGCACAATGCATACGAGTTATTTGAAAAATACGATGGCAGCGAACGCCACTATCAAGCGGTGATTATTCTTAGAAATAAAGTGCGAGGTGCCGCCGATGCAGTACTTTAATCCTTTAGCACGGTATTAAGTTTTAAAGCAATCATTGCCCGTCTCGATTTTACTTACGCGGACAAACGTCCGATATATCTGATCGAACAAGAACTGTCCACACTGAGGCAGGGTTCGATGCAGTTACTAGATTTCTACGATGGGGTAGAAAAGAAATTAACCTTGTTAGCCAATAAGACAATCATGTCATATGAAAATAGTGTAGCAGACACTATAAACGAAAAATACAGAGCCGATGCACTTAGGGTTTTCATATCAGGTTTAAGGAAACCCCTTTGTGATATCCTGTTTGCCTCAAGACCAACAGACCTCCCTTCTGCATTGGCCTTAGCACAAGAAGTAGACGCTAATAACGAGCGCTACGCTTTCGCGAAAAATTTCGCAAACAGATCTGAAAGTTCTTACAACAAAAAGGCAAGTTCTGCCCAAAATTCCCCTAATACGGATCACAATGTGGGACAGAAGAACCCACATTATTCGGTTACCAAACAGAAACAGGCTGGTCAACCGCAGAACAACTTAAATAACCAAAAGCCACACACCAGTGGTAACTTCGCCGATCATAGACGTGTCGAACCTATGGAAGTAGACCCTTCCCTATCCCAATTTAGACAAAAAATAAACTACCAAAGTCACGACTATAATGACAAAAACTACAAAACTACAACGTGTGAATCATCTTAGCGAAGAACACGAATCAATGGACGAGCCAACGTATGATGAAGATGCGGAACAGGCCGTAGACGAAATTGAGAGCGACGAGCTTAATTTTTTAGGGGAAGGTCCCTCCTGCCTTGGATTTCGAGATCAATAGGAGGGAAAGAAATCAAACTCCTTGTCGACACGGGGGCTTCAAGGAGTTACATCAAACCCTTACCGGAACTAAAGGGAGTAAAGGAGATCCAAAATTCATTTGCAGTAAAATCAATTCATGGAGTTACTCCCATCAAACTTAAATGCAAAATTAAAATTTTCGGCGTTACAGAAGATTTTTTTTATTTTACCCGAGTTGAAATCATTTGATGGCGTTATTGGCCTTGATTTATTGAATAAGGTACACGCATCCATTGATTTAAAAACTAACACAATTACACATGACCATGGAAAAGGAGTTATTTTATTTATTACCAGCCAGGATATAAATCATTTACAACTTCAGGCTAAGTCGGTACCAAGGGAGTTCAAAGACGCATTCTTTAGAGTAATTGCCAACGTAAACGGAGTATTTGCAGACCCCAATGAAGCTCTCCCATACAATACGAATGTGGTTGCGACCATCCGCACGGAGAACGAAGACCCAGTTTACCCAAGACTGTACCCGTACCCACTGGGCGTTGCGGATTTTGTAAATAAAGAAATTCAGGATTTACTGGCAAACGGTATCATTCGAAAGTCTAGGTCCCCCTATAACAACCCAATATGGGTCGTTAAGAAAAAGGGCTTTGATGAAAATGGACAGGAAAAAAAGCGATTAGTTATAGATTTTCGAAAACTTAATGATAAAACTGTCAGTGATAGGTACCCGATTCCAGAAATAACGGAAACTCTATCCAACCTTGGTGGGAGTAAATTCTTCACTACACTAGACATAAAATCAGGTTTCCAGCAAATTCAGTTGTCTGAACCCGATAGAGAAAAAACTGCATTTTCTTTAAAAAAACGGAAAATATGAATTCTGCAGACTGCCCTTCGGTCTGAAGAACGCGCCCAGCATTTTCCAAAGGGCGATAGATGATGTGTTAAGAGAACACATCGGTAAGAGATGTTTCGTCTACGTCGACGATGTCATTATATTCTCGAGAAACGAGCAAGACCATTTAAAAGATACGGAAGTAGTGATGCGAAGTCTATTCGAGGCCAATATGAGGGTATCGGCAGAAAAATCAAAATTTTTCCAAACCGAGGTCGAATACTTAGGGTTCTTAGTTTCACAAGGAGGAATTAAAACTTGCGCTGAAAAAATTGAAACAATTCGAAATTTTCCTGAGCCCAGCACCTTAAGAGGTCTAAGGTCATTCTAAGGCTTAGCGGGATACTACCGCTGCTTCATACGCGAATTTGCCAAGATTGCGAAACCACTATCAAACATACTGAGAGGAGAGTACGGCCGAGTTACTGCAACACAGTCAATCAAGATTGATTTGACTAGTGAACAGAAAAAAACCTTTATTAAAATAAAAGATATACTTGCCTCCGAAGACGTAACCTTAACATACCCAGATTTCAAAAAAGCGTTCGATTTAACTACAGACGCATCCTCCCATGCTATAGGTGCTGTCCTTTCACAGGAGGGAAAACCTATAATCATGATTTCCCGCACTTTGACAATTAGCGAGGAACATTACGCTACTAATGAACGGGAATTATTAGCCATTGTCTGGGCACTTAAAACGCTTAGAAACTACCTTTATGATGTATCAAAATTAAACGTATTCACGGACCACCAACCATTAACCTTTGCCGTTTCGGACAGAAATCCGAATTCTAAAATTAAAAGGTGGAAAGCTTTCATTGATGAATGCAACGCAAAGCTAATCTATAAACCAGGCAAGGAAAACGTAGTTGCAGATGCGCTGTCCAGACAGCACATTAATGCTTTAGACAATGCGAGTGTTGAAACAATCAACAGCGAAGAATCATCTACCAACACGATTGAGAGAACCGATAAGCCGGTAAATTGCTTCCGTAATCAGATACTTGTTGAGGAAGGCACAGAACCCCAGAAGAGAACTTTCATTATTTGATTACATTCCGAACCAATGACGATTTAATTAAAAATCTACAGGAAGCCGTGAACGTAGATGTAGTAAATGCTCTGCAGTGTGATCTGCACACATTGGCACGATTCCAGCATAATTGATCGAACTCTTTCCAACCGTGAAATTCAGGCACACAGAAAAGTTAGTTATTGATATATCAGATCCTAACGAACAACAAGAAATTATCGCAGCCCAGGAAAACGTGAAGCAAATAATTGAAGACTATTTTTTTTTTCCAAAAATGGAAAAGAAGACTAAACAATTTGTAGCAAATTGTCGCGTATGCTCTCAAGCGAAGTATGACCGCCATCCAAAAAAGCAACTCATTGCTCAAACGCCCATACCCACATATTGTGGAGAAATTCTCCACATTGATATATTTTCAACAGGGTCGAAATATTTTTTGACTTGCATTGACAAATTTTCAAAAATTGCAATAGTACAGTCTTTAAAGTCTAGGACGATAGTAGACGTTAAGCCTCAGCTTCTGCAGTTGCTCAATGTGTTTTCAAATACGAAAACTATTTACTGTGATAACGAGAAGTCGCTCAATTCACATAGCACGACGATGTCATTATATTCTCGAGAAACGAGCAAGACCATTTAAAAGATACGGAAGTAGTGATGCGAAGTCTATTCGAGGCCAATATGAGGGTATCGGCAGAAAAATCAAAATTTTTCCAAACCGAGGTCGAATACTTAGGGTTCTTAGTTTCACAAGGAGGAATTAAAACTTGCGCTGAAAAAATTGAAACAATTCGAAATTTTCCTGAGCCCAGCACCTTAAGAGGTCTAAGGTCATTCTTAGGCTTAGCGGGATACTACCGCTGCTTCATACGCGACTTTGCCAAGATTGCGAAACCACTATCAAACATACTGAGAGGAGAGTACGGCCGAGTTACTGCAACACAGTCAATCAAGATTGATTTGACTAGTGAACAGAAAAAAACCTTTATTAAAATAAACCAGTAAAGAAAGTCTTAAAGTCGGGCGGCGCCGACTTTATGAAACCCTACACCACTTTGCTAATTAAGTAGAGCTCCACATAACAATTAAAAGTTTCTATGGGAGAATTCAATCATACACGCTATGATTATAATTATAATTTAAAGTTCAAAGGACTAAATTCGGAATTGTATTGCCCATTTGGTGCACAATTCATTTGAAATCGGATAAAGATATATATGGGAGTTATATCCAAATCTGAACCGATCTCGATAAACTTTGGCAACGATATTTCTGAGCTGTATTTGATATATTTCCCTGAATATCGTTGTTACAGAGTGCATATTACGGTTGTGGGTACCAAATATAACAAATCGGATGAATAATATATATGGAAGCTATAACTATATCTGAACCGATCTGAACCAAATTTGACATACTAGCTACTAGACTCAATTCGGTCGTAAGTGCCAAATTCCATCCCATTTGGACAAATATTAGACGTTTGGTGCACAATAAAAGGTAAATCGGACGATGTTATATATGGGAGCTATATCCAAATCTGAACCGATCTCGATAAAATTTAGCAAATGTATTTCTGAGCTGTATTTGATATATTTCCCCAAATATTGTTGTTGCATAGTGCATATTACGGTGGCGGTGGACAAAAATAACAAATCGGATGAACAATATATATGGGAGCTATAGCTATATCTGAACCGATTTCGATCAAATTTGGCAAACATATTTTCAGGCCTAATATGGGTGTATGTGCAAAATTCCATACAATTCGGGCTGATATTACACATTTGGTGCACAATAAAAGTCAAATCGGACGAAGATATATATGGGAGCTATATCCAAATTTTGACCGATTATCTCCAATTTCAATAGGGTTCGTCCTTAGGCCAAACAAAAGACCTTTGCAAAATTTCATCTGGATCGGGCAATAAATGCGACCTGTACTTTGTTTACAAAAATACATGGACAGACGGACGGACGGACATGCATAAATCGACTCAGAATGTGATTCTATGCAGATCATCAAAAGGAACTATGGGTCTATCTCGTTTCCTTCTGCCTGTTACAAACAAATGCACAAAGACATAATACCCTGACCACCTTGTGGTGTAGGGTATAAAGATATACTTGCCTCCGAAGACGTAACCTTAACATACCCAGATTTCAAAAAAAGCGTTCGATTTAACTACAGACGCATCCTCCCATGCTATAGGTGCTGTCCTTTCACAGGAGGGAAAACCTATAACCATGATTTCCAGCACTTTGACAATTAGCGAGGAACATTACGCTACTAATGAACGGGAATTATTAGCCATTGTCTGGGCACTTAAAACGCTTAGAAACTACCTTTATGATGTATCAAAATTAAACGTATTCACGGACCACCAACCATTAACCTTTGCCGTTTCGGACAGAAATCCGAATTCTAAAATTAAAAGGTGGAAAGCTTTCATTGATGAATACAACGCAAAGCTAATCTATAAACCAGGCAAGGAAAACGTAGTTGCAGATGCGCTGTCCAGACAGCACATTAATGCTTTAGACAATGCGAGTGTTGAAACAATCCACAGCGAAGAATCATCTACCAACACGATTGAGAGAACCGATAAGCCGGTAAATTGCTTCCGTAATCAGATACTTGTTGAGGAAGGCACAGAACCCCAGAAGAGAACTTTCATTATTTGATTACATTCCGAACCAATGACGATTTAATTAAAAATCTACAGGAAGCCGTGAACGTAGATGTAGTAAATGCTCTGCAGTGTGATCTGCACACATTGGCACGATTCCAGCATAAATTGATCGAACTCTTTCCAACCGTGAAATTCAGGCACACAGAAAGTTAGTTATTGATATAACAGATCCTAACAAACAACAAGAAATTATAGCAGCCCAGGAAAACGTGAAGCAAATAATTGAAGACTATTTTTTTCCAAAAATGGAAAAGAAGACTAAACAATTTGTAGCAAATTGTCGCGTATGCTCTCAAGCGAAGTATGACCGCCATCCAAAAAAGCAACTCATTGCTCAAACGCCCATACCCACATATTGTGGAGAAATTCTCCACATTGATATATTTTCAACAGGGTCGAAATATTTTTTGACTTGCATTGACAAATTTTCAAAATTTGCAATTGTACAGTCTTTAAAGTCTAGGACGATAGTAGACGTTAAGCCTCAGCTTCTGCAGTTGCTCAATGTGTTTTCAAATACGAAAACTATTTACTGTGATAACGAGAAGTCGCTCAATTCACATAGCATCAAGGCCACGTTAAAGAACCATTTCGACATCGATATTGCGAACGCTCCACCCTTGCACAGTACCTCAAATGGACAGGTAGAGCGATTTCACAACACACTGATGGAAATATCTAGATGTCTTAAACTTGACAAAAATTTAGACGATATCGAAGAGATAGTTCTTTTGGCTACCATCGAATATAACAGGTCAATACATTCGGTAACTGAGATGAAACCTATTACAGCCTTTCATTCCTCGGAAGCCGACGCACAAATAGTATCGCGTATAAAAAACACTCAGATAAAAAACATAGAAGCGCACAATAAGAATAGGCAAGATAGGGATTTTGCCGTTGGGGAGAAAGTGTTCGTAAAAAATAACAGAAGGCTAGGTAATAAACTTACACCTCTTTACACCGAAGAGGAAGTTGGAAAAGACCTGGGTACCACCGTTCTCATAAGGGGGAGGAGGGTCCATAAGGACAATCTCCGCTGAATTTTCTTCCTTTCTAGAATTAGCAAAAGTTATATGCGGGAGACGAATTAAAAAAAAAAAATTATAACTTACTTTTTCAGAATCGCTTTAAAATTGGTTATAGCCATATTGGTATCAGCAACATCTGGACGACTAATAGACTGCTCAAATGCAGGATACATTCCGGTGACCGGTGGTGACCTTGTTATCTGGGAAAGTTATGGACACATCAAACATGTTACGAACCTGACTCTGTACGAACGACTAAAGGACGAGACAGCTAACGCTTCGGACCATTTTCCTCAAACACACATGAGGAAGTTGCTAGACGCAGACGTAAATCAGATAAGTAGACTAATACAGACAGTAAATACTCATCACAGACAAGCGAGAAGCTTGAACTTTATAGGGACGGTACTGAAATATATTGCAGGGACCCCAGACCATGACGACTTTGACAGACTAACAAACAAGGCAGAACAACTAATCGACTCCCAGGACAGACAGTTTACTATCAGCACGGAGGTACAGAAAGAAATTAATAGTCTCACCATTACAGTAAATAAAATCTTGAAGACAGAAAAACACAGAGAAATAGACACAGAGAAATAGACACTATTCTATTAGCTAGAAACAGAGCAATAATAACAGACTTAGACAATCTTATCACTTCTATCACATTCGCAAAAATTGGAGTCTTGAACCCCATCCTTTTAGACAGTAACGAAATAAACTTCATAATAAAAAATGAGCACTTCACGAACCTCTCCGTGGCCGATGTTATGGCTGTAGCTAATATTAAGATTTTGCAATACGATAATGTAATTTACTTCCTAATAAGATATCCTATTCCTAAGCTTAGATGTAAGAAAATTACTATTTTACCAGTAGCTCACGGCCACCAAATGCTCCACCTACAAGAATCCACCTTAGCGGTATGCCATAATCGTACCTTAGCGGTAAGGAACTGCAGCGACACGATACCAACTTTTTGCCTACCGTCATCAGCCACATCATGCGCTCTACAACTACTGACACGTAACACTGCAAGCTACAGCACCACATTCAACAATCTCACGCCGATTACACCAATAGGCGATGGATTGGTAGTCATAAATGACCAACTGGCAATAGTAGAAGAAAGTAATGAAGCTCCTGTTACAATTAATGGCACTTACCTGGTCGTTTTCAAAGATCATGTAAAAATCAACGATTCGTTATATTACAACGAGAATTCGACGACTCCTCTGCAACCTGAAACTCCATGGGCTTCTGAGATCAACCTGACACAACACACTGAGATACTAAGTGCCCCCTATCTGCACCACGTGAACCAACGGAACCTTCAACACATCCGCCATTTACAACGTGTGGTCGATCAGGGTCAAATCGCAGGTTTATCAACCATTGGTGGTTTTGCGATTGTGGGACTGGCAGGTTACCTATTACGACGAAGAACCATCACAAAAAAGATCATCATAACCAGGTCAGTTGAAGATGCAATCAAAAACGCTATTACGAGGACCGAGGACGGCCCCCACTTAGAAGGGGAGGAGTTATCATGAGGAACCCTCGTGTTCCCGTATTCCCACAGTTTGGCTGCACTAAAGCAACCAAAAACCCCACACGAGCTGCTAAGTCAGCGCATTAAACACCTTATTCTAAACACCTTATTCATTTGGTTGCACCCAAATGGAGTGAATTCTCGCAATTCAACCGAGTTTGGCATAAAAGCAAGAATTTCAAATTTGCTCCCATACACGCGTTTAATCAGATTTGATGTTTAAATCTCCAACTTTCGGAATATGCACTCTACCACAATGATATTTTATGCCAGATATCTCATAGAGCTCAGAAATTGCAATATAAACTTTTCTTCTACGAGAGCTCTACTAAATATGCATAGTTGTGTAGGGTATCATGTAGTCGGCCCCGCCCAACTTTTGAGCTTTCCTTACTGGTTTTTCATGGTTTTCACCAAATAGGCAATTTAGCCCAAATTTCAAACGTAATAACTTTAAATTCTGCATTTATTCAGCATATCATCAACAGACAGACGGACATCGTTAAATCGACATAGAATTTTATGCTGATCTTGAATATACATACTTTATGTTAGGTATACAAAAAATTTCACACGAAGTCCAAACCAAAATACTAGACTTCTTCCCTGTCCTTAACTATTTTCTCATGCAAAATTCCATGTCGATTGATTTTTTCTGTGACCTGTAGAGCGACTGCAAAATCAGGATAATTTTATTTTTTTTGGTCTAAATGTACATCTGCAAAAACAATAGGCTTTAATTCTGACCGTAACCCTACCCCAAGCACAATTTTGTGAGGATCGGACAATAATTGCTACCTGTATATAATACTGTCAACACATAGTGTTGCGGGGTGTAAAAAAAAAAACTTTAGAAAATGTACAATTCATAATTCTAAGTCAACTTGAAAGAATCGCATGCGATATAAAATATGACAAAAATTGAAAAATATGTAACAAAAAATATTCACTTTTTTATTGTTATTGTTTTTACGCGATTTTCTTAGATCTAATCCTTTTTGGCATAAGATCATTCCGAATTGATGGCAATTGTAAAAATCAGCCCAGCGGCTCTTGGATTGTACCAATTTTTCTATTTATCCGATATCTTGGCTATCAGCATCACTGTAATGATCAGAAGTGACCCTTGATGTATGAGATTTGGCAGGTATTAAAAATATTTGCGGTTTAGTGGAAATTTTCGTATTTTTACAATAAAAGTTATGGTTTATTTTACCCGCTAAATACTGTCCAATGACCGTCCTCCTACTGCCCAGCCCTAAACTCTAACTCCGTGCAAAATTCAGCGTTGATTGGTTTATAATTGTGGCCTGTAAAACAACAGCAAAATCAGGAAATTCTTATGTTTTCGGTCTATTTCAACCCCTAAATATTTTGCGATCATCTCCAAAAACGATAGGCTTCTATTCTGACCCTATCCCCACCACCATTTTGAATTTCGTGAGTATCGGGTCATAGTTGCTGTACCGTATGAAATTGCGTATAGAAATTGCAAAACTAGCAGATTCTTGCAAGTACTGGAAAAGAAAATTAATAGAATTTAAATAAAGAAAATTAGAATTGCAATGTAATGAAATGAGTGAAAAACCATAAAAGCCATACGCATCCTGATGTTATTATGCGATAGTCTTGAACTCGATAGCGAGTAGTTTTGCAAATTTTAGATATACCTAGAAGTTGCAAATCGAATGGTTTGAAAGTTTTCATGAGTAAGTAAAGGAATGCTATTACGAAAATTTGGCCCTTTGACATGTTGTGATACGAGTTTATACCCTACACAACTTTGTGGTAAAGTGTATTATGTCTTTGTGCATTTGTTTGTAACATACAGAAGGAAACGAGATAGACCCATAGCTCTTTCTGATGGTCACATTCACATTCTGAGTCTATTTATGTATTTTTGTATGCATCCCCGTCCATGTATTTTTGTAAACATAGCACTGATAGCATTTGTTTGGCTCAAAGCCGAACCTTCTTGAAATCGGCGATAATCGGTCCGAGTTTAAATACAGCCCCAATATTTGTGTTCGTATGGCTTCAGTTTTATTGTGCGACAACTGTAATGTTGATCCAAGTACGATGGAGTTTGCCACATGCGGCCAAAATTAGAGTATAAGCCAGTGTTTCAATATTTGTGAAAATCGGATATAGCGATAACTTCCTTTATATATGTTTCATCCGATTTGATATTTAAGTCCCTCGAAGTTGTAAAATGCACTGTACAACGATGTTACTTAGTTCCAGATACAACCTAGCACAAATTATGGCATTTAAACGTCACACGGTGCCCGAATGTTGCTCTGCGGTATTTTGTCCCCTTCCCGGCGAAATGCTTGCTTGCTCCAGACACAAAAGTCCAACGGATTGGTATCCGGAGATTTTGGTGGATGTTGTGCGCTGGAAATGAAGAGAGGAACCTCATTTTGTAACCATTCTTGGGTGGCGCGTGCTGAGTCCAGTTGGAATGTCCAAGGTCTGTGGCCAAAATGTCTGCGTGCCCAAGGCGTTAATACACCCTCCAGAATATTTTCGCGATACTATTCGGCATTTATTCTGATGCCACGATCGATCAATACGAGCGTAGAGCGATCATCGGCTGTTATGGCGGCCCACACCATCACCATGGCCGGCGCTTGAGTTATGGTGGCCAACCGAAGGTGTATATTTTCAGCTGACTTCTTTGTCAAGTAAACACGATAATTTTGTTTGTTTAAAAACTGCTGGACAACGAATGTTTTCTCATCGGAGAAACCAAATTCGACAGTTCACCACTTTCAGCCAAGCGAAGCAACTCTTTAGCTCTTTGAGTCTATTTTCTTTCTGTTACGGGGTAAGTTCTTGGATTTTTTGGAATATCAATGGCTTTAACTCCGACCTTATTTTTAAACACTTGCCGAATGGAATATTGTGATATGTTCAGCTCAGGAGCCATTTTTAGACCACTGCGACGCGGGTTTCGATCAAATCGCTTCTTTACCCTTCGAACCATTTCTGCTGATGTTGCTGTTTGTTCAGTCCACTTCCTTGACGTCGGACTACGCTACCAGTATCAGGTTACGAGCGATGGTACGAGACACAAACGATTTATTCACATTTAAATGCTGGAGTGCTCTAACGGGAGCCACTTGTGGCTTTCCTGCCAAATATAACGAAACCGCTTGAATTCTATTACGAATAACCTTTTTACTGGAAAATTCTCACCAAAAATGCTCCTGTACGCTTGTAAACAATATAATGAGCTGTCACTGGAATAATTTTAACAGCTGTCGAAAGAGTGGCTTAGAAATGACAGCAGTCTGAAGTTGGTTGCAGTTTTTTCATCTCACCCTGCACTGTTCATAAACTCTATTTAATGTCGATGAAATTTCTTCCTCTGGCACAAATAATAGACTCAATTCGAATTCGGCTTTTATTTAAATTTTCTAAAGATGTAACTGAAATCTATCTGTTTAAAACGACTTAATTTTGAATTTCGATTGAAATTGTATCAACAAGTACAGACTAAATGTTGTCTTCAATTATTTGGCAAATTATGGGAACATCTTGTATGCGGGTTGGATTTGAAACGGAGGCATGAACTAAATTGCTCTGAATTGTATTGCTTTTGAATTTCTTCCATTGACGCGTACATACAAAATCGGTGAATAGCGATTGCCGGGATGGAATAGTTGAATCCAGATAAAAACGCCTGCGTTGCCATACATTGCCGGGATTTTGCATTTTTTCAAAAAGCCAAAATCTGGGTATCATTAGACATTGTACAGTTGTCCGTGCCATTATAACGCGACGTTCACTTTTTTCGCCAAGTCCGAATATTCCTCCGAATGTTATGGATCCAACATCAATAAAGTGCTTTTTCTTGACATAGCCCGATTTCTAAAAAGAAGAAATTTATGTACAAAGAAATGTATGATTATTTCAAAACCTTTAAGTTAAATAGCCATTTTCATAAAAAATAGCATATCTCTGTCGGTTTAAAAGTCAAAGTCTACTGGAAAGTATAAAATGTTTTAGATTAGTGCGGAGAGTCGTTTGGTATGTGCATTTTCTCTCGAATATGTTTCCAAATGTTTTTTAGATCAATTACTATAATTTTAATATAATATTATTTTTACATAAAATTTTAAATAAATAAGATCCAAAAGACGGTAAATTGTAAGCGCATAATACTTAATTTGGTATTGCGCACGGACAGGTGTAAATTTATAACTTATATATGCTAATATAAAGATTATTTTTATTGAAAATGTTGACTTTATGGGGGACCGGCCGGAGCGTATAGACATATAATAGTCACATTCTCTGATGATATATATTTAATACAAAAATTTATATGTGTGAAGTCAAAAACGTGCAAACCTACACCTTTTTACACATTCCACCCTACGAAGAATCCACTTAAGACCTCACAAAATGTAAATTCTATGTCAATTTAGCAACATCCGTCCTTCTGTGGAAATCACACTAGCTTAGGAACGATGTAAAATACTGACTGGAATTGTCTTAAATTTCTTAAGTGGAGTTCGTAATGGGTATCATCTGCTACGGCAAATAATTGTCCATATAGCTGTTAAAATTATTCCAGTGACATCTTATTATATTGTTTACAAGCGTACAAGTTATTCGTGATGGAATTCAAACGTGATAGTGTGATTTCTTTATATTTGGCTGGAAAATCACAAGTAAATATCGTTAGAGCACTCCAGCATTTAAATGTGAATAAATCTTTTGTGTCTCGTGCCATCGCTCATTTTCGTGATACTGGTAGAGTAGCCCGACATCGAAGAAGTAGACGAAAGAAAACAGCAACATCAGCAAAAATAGTTCGAAAGTAAAGAAGCGACTTGATCGAACCCCGCGTCGCAGTGGCCGAAAATTGGCTAGTGTGCTAAACATATCGAAATATTCCGTTCAACAAATATTGAAAAATTAGCTCAGGGTATAGCCATTGAAGTTCCAAAAAGTGCAAGTACATAGACTCAAAAGAACTAAAGAGTTGCTTCGCTTTGCCGAAAGTTGTGAACAGCCGAATTTGGTTTTCTCCGATGATAAAACATTCGACCGCTCTCTCCGCTCGTATTAATCGACCGTGGCATCAGATCAGATGGAGGGTGTATTAAAGCCTTGGGCACGCAAACATTTTGGCCGCAGGCCTTGGACATTCCAACAGAACTCAGCACCATCGCACTCAGCACGCGCCACCCAAGAATGATTACAAAATGAGGTTCCTCGCTTCCGTTGGACTATTGTGTCTTTGATATTTTGGAAAGCAAGGTTGATACAAAAAATACCAAAGTGTCGATCACCTCAAGCAAGCGCTTCGCCGGGAATGGTCCAAAATACGGGCAGCATGTGACGGTTTCATTGGACGTTTGAAGATCATAATTCGTGTCAAAGGTAACCAATTCGAACAAATCTAAACTTATTTTAAAATTTGTTGCTATTTTCGACATTTTTGCTTTCATTTAATCAAATTAAAAAAAAATGTTAAAATTATGGCAATTGATTGCTGTTTTTTTATCTCACATTTCGCTGACGATCTAAGATTGATACAAAACTTACCGTGTTTGAAGTCAAAAACGTGCAAACTTACACCTTTTTATACATTCCACCCCACGAAGAATTCACTTAAGGCCTCACAAATGTAAAATACTGCCTGGAATCGTCTTTAATTTCTTATGTGGAGTTCGTAATGGGTACCATCTGCTATGGCAAATAATCGCCCACATATAAAGAAACTTACCAATATTCAGTATTTTCATAATTGTTCAAAGGAATTATTTCAAATTGTTGTATGTGGTGTTGACAATAGCTATCATCTTCTCAGGTAGAAAATGATCTAAACAGGTCCACATTTTCGCGTAGCCCCCATATTATTATACCTATATATCAATTTACTAATACAAGTTTTTGCTAACATTAGTTGAGTTGCATAAAGTTTTATTAGCATAGCAAATACCGCCCTGTTATTGTAGTTACTGTTCCCGAACTCTATTTAATTTTGATGAATTGTTTTAAATTTGGTACAATCGGTGTTTGGGTAACGGACTGAGCTGGAGCCGATGTAGTACAGAATAAACGAACCAAAGGCTTTTTTGAAATTTGAATTATAAGTGTTCGAATATAAATGTACCACAATTAATTAAATTTGTATTTGGTATAAGAATTAAGTTTAGAAAATTTAGCTAATATAAAGAGGTAAATTTAGAAATGAGTACTTTTGGTTTTGGGTGAACGTATGGAGAAAACATTTGATATGTTGGCATAGAGGTCACTACTGATGTGTGGAGTTGTTATAAAATGTAATAAATTGTATTAAATTTGTTATTTGGTAGACCGATAATAATGTTGATGCGTGAGATTGAGATTTGAAGATGATTGTGGAAATACGTACTAAAATATCAATAAGTAATAAAGTGTACTAAATTTGGTCTTTGGGGAAGAAATTGAGCAAAGTGTTGAGGTTCCTTGACATTATGTATAAGCAAAGGATTTTTGAAAATTCGAACTATAGCTTTCACCAAAAGTTCTAAAATGCAATAAATTTGGTACGATTTCATATTATGTAAATTTTTTGCTACGAAATGTGGTACAACATGGTTTTGGGTGAATAGATAACTGTTTAGCCTTAAGATAAGGAGGTGAATTTGGAAACCCTTTATATAAAATGGCCCAATAGTGCTAAAAGGTACTAAATTAGATATAGGATTAGATTTAGGAATAGAGTTGAACTTATGAATATTGTTGAGGGGGTAACTGTTGGTTAGACAGGGGAGAGAGAGTGAACGTAGTGTAAATGTACGTAGTTCGGTAGGAAGTGTAGGAACATAGCTGGATATATACATGTTGATATTAGAGTCACTGTGAGTGTATAGCTTTAGTCGATTTCCAAATGTGATCTATAACATATACAGGGTGAGATAAAAAACTGCAACAAAGTCAAACGCCATAATTTTTACATTTTTTTTTTAAATTTCAAATTTTAGAATAAATTTAGATTTGTTCGAATTAGTCACCTTTGGTCACGAATTATGGCCTTCAAACGGCCAATGAAACCGTCACACGCTACCCGATTGTTGCTCCGCGGTATTTGGTCCATTCCCGGTGAAGCGCTTGCTTGAGGTGATCGACACTTTGGTATTTCAAAATACTCCAGACACAATAGTCCAACGGATTGGTATTCGGAGTTTTTGGGGGCCATTATGCGCACAATATAAACAATATAATGAGCTGTGACTGGAATAATTTTAACAGCTGTCAGACGAATGGCTTAGAAATGACAGCAATTTGAAGTTGATTGCAGTTTTTTCATCTCACACTGTAAGTACTATGTGGTACTATATCTGTTACCCAGAGCGGGAGAGGAGTGAGAGTTGTGCATTTTGGTGTTAAGATCAGTGTGAAACATATGAAATATCATCATATTTTACAAAAGGAAGTGAAATACATAGCTACATATATTTATGTACCCATTTTTAGAGGTTACTTGGGGAAGCTGTGGCGTCGACAAATTCTAATCATTGGGACTTATAAATACTACATTACAGCTAATTCAGTTCGACAATTTGTATTAGGAACTTCAGAATAATAGCCACCGATATCAATTTATAGCACCAATGTCCAATTGAACTATGTTGACTTTTTACAATAGGGATTACCGCATTGGGGACATTTCAATACCAATCATCTTAAAAGAAAGAAAGAAATGGATGGAAAGGTAACAAAAACTGTTAAGCTGATCTTAGTTGGAAGCCATAACCTTGAAAAATATATAGGTCTTTCAAGCTGACTATAATTCAAAAATCAACAAGTTAAAAAGCAGTAAGTTCGGCCGGGCCGAACTTTGAATACCCTCCACCATTTGGAACGAATTTCGAAATTTTCAGAAAATAAAATCCGTATATTATATTGGACCTGCATAGGCATTGTTTGCCATTAGCCATTGTCATATTCTGTAGTATCCATTTCGAACTTAGATACCACAGTTGAAACAATTCCGGTGAATATCAATCATCAAAATACCGAATATCGGGAGGTACCGTTATATGGGGGCTGTATGAAAACGTGGACCTACAATAAACACGTGTGCAAAATGTTAGCCTTCTATCTCAATTCTTTCGAAAGATAGCGTGATTACAACAGACAGGCAGGCGGACAGACAGACATGGCTAAATAGAATTTTACGCTGATCAAGAATATATATACTTTGTTGGGTCTGACATGAGTATTTCGAGGAGTTACAAGCGGAATGACAAAGTTAATATACCCTCCATAGTATGATGGAGGGTATAATAATAATTATTACAAAGTATAATGACGGGTTTAAAATTAGGAATTAGATACATTTATATTTACGGTTTCTTCGACTATTCCCCTAAAAATTCCAAAAGAATAAATAATGAAATATATGGAAACTAAAATTGGAATCGCGAATTATTATTAGTACACAATGATAAAGTTTCGAAAAAGTGATTGACATGGAAATTACTCTCAATCTCCTTTATTTCGCATCTCCTTATCTGTAGGGTTAATGTCATTGAACCCCTATAACTAGAAAGCTATGAACAGCACAAACATAATGTATACCGCGGTGCCGTGACATAACCCCCAGAGACATAACCCCCATTTTTTTGGGGGCGGGCTTAAGTCCGTCCCATACCGCGGACATCTATTCGGATTCTGATGCTTCCGAGCCCAAGTTAATGGAAATATTTTCGTTATCACGCATTATGTTGTTGCTTTTATTTGTCATACTTTGTAAAAAAAATTTTAAGAGTAATTTCGCCCAAATCATACTTCGAAACTAATTCATTTATTAAATCATGTCGGTCCCTATTCCTCTTTTTTGGCCTTTCAAAAACTTCATAAAATCCATCCGGGGTTTGCGATAATTCATTAAACTGTCGACTCTCATCATGTTTCAAAACTTTGAAAAACTCCCAGAAGTTTCCATGTGTTGGAATTCGCGTCAATAAGTAGCTATTATACCCTTCTAATGCACTTGTCGTTCTAATATGTTCCTTGTAAAGGGACATATTTTTGGGAGTTTTCTATCAAAATAAAATGTGGTATATTAATGTTTATGAAATTATTTTATTTATTTTTTAATATACCTTTTTTAACCACTGTACCTCAAAATATTTAAAAAGAGGTTCAAATACATTTTCATTTGCTGATAATGATACAAGGGGTTAGCATATGCTTCCATTTTACAAATATTAAAGGCTTCTTCAATTACAACATCTTTCAGAAGTGGCAAAACGAGAATTTTTTGAAAAATTCGCTTTGCCTCTGTTGATGTTTGCATAAATCTGGAGAGTTGTTTTATTTTAGAAGCCTTTCTTCTTCCGCAGTTGAAAAATTTCTGTATTCATGTTATCTCGTCAACGACTAAATAATTGTGATAAAAAACGTAAATAATACTCGAAATCTAGTTCTTTCATGCAGAATTATAACGGTAAATTGTTAAATTATGAATAAACTAATATTTTGTGAAATATTGAAAAAACAAATTTTGGGGGTTATGTCCGTTTTTCAGCGCGGACTTAACCCCCAAAATTATGGGGCTTATGTCCGTATATTTTTTGGGGATTAAGTCCGTCCCATACGTCGGACATATTCCCCAGTCAAATTGGGGGTTATGTCCGCGCCACGAAACGGACTTAAGCCCCAAAAAAAATGGGGGTTATGTCTCTGGGGGCTATGTCCGGGCACCGTATACCGCAATCAATGTAAAATTACTAGCGCCTTAATCCTATATTTATATCAGGTATTTACCTTGATAAGCCCACAAATTATAAGAATCTATATATATATATATATATATATATATATATATATATATATATATATATATATATATATATATATATATATATATATAGTAAAAAACAAGTAAGGCAAGGCTACAGTCGAGCGGGGCCGACCGTTGAATACCCTACAACACTATAATAAACGATACAGTTTATATAGGCGAGATACTCGAAAGAATTCCACAAGATATTGTGACAAATAATAAAAGAAACCCATCAGGTTTCGTTCTCTAATTTTCGAATAATAGCAACTTAAACTAATTTGCTTATTTCCAATTGGTAGATGTTGCACTTAAATGGTCTTCCTAGATCTGGAACCAATATTTCCCAAAGACTTATAATCTCTCAGAAGTGGCAAAAAATTAACATTTATTATTGGTTTTTGACTGATACGCATCTATATGAGATACATACATACATCAACGAAATCAGCGTTAACGAAATAGTCAGGAGTGCGTCTTTCCTGTATTTGTGAATTCTCCAAAAAGTCACTGGAATGGACATTTTCGTATTTTGTCTACAAAAGTTGGCAAACTATTTCCCACATTGAATAATTTTGGATGGCCATCCAAAACTGGCTTTTGCAATGTCCGGTAACCCCCATTCAAATGTGCATGAGGATCGGTTGATAATTACGACTTGCTGACAATTTTGCAGTTTTTTGGTCCATTTCAACCCCTAAATATACGGCGATCATCTCCAAAAAGAGTAGGCTTCTATTCTGACCCTTATCTTATCACCATGCAAAATTTCGTAAGTATCGGGCCATAAATGCGATCTGTATATGATTCCTGATATCTTAACTACTTAGTTTGTTAGCTGTAGAAATATTACCAATGTTTAATTCAAAATGAAAATATGCCAAAAATATGACAAAACTGAAAAAATATGAGAAAATTTTAAAAAATCAATATTTTCATCATCATGGAGATATTTTTATGCGATTTTTTTAGACGTTTTTTCTTTCCTGTCAAGAGGCCATTCTGAATTAATGAGAACTGTCGAAATCAGTTCAGCCGTTCTCGACATATAAGAGATCTTTCAAGCATATCTTCTTTGATAGACATATATATCGCACATATTTCGCTATATATCCGATTTGTTGGATGTTAACATCAATTTAAAGGTCAGAAGTAACCTTGTCATGGCTTTGTGATTTCGCCGGTATTTAAAATATTCGCGGTTTAATGAAAAATTTTGAATTTTTTCAACACAAAAGATATGGTCTATTTTACCCGCTAAATATTATCCGATGACCACCCAAATTGGTAGGCTTCTTCCCCGCCCTAAACTCTAGCTACATGCGAAATTCCGCGTCGATTGGTCTATAATTGCGACCTGTATAGCTACTGCAAAATCCGAAAATTTTTCAGTATTTGGTCCATTTGAACCCCTAAATATTATGCGATCATCTCCAAAAGAAATAGGGTTCTATTCTGACCTAAGCCCCACCTCCATTCTAAATTTCGTGAAGATCGGGCCATAATTGCGACCTGTAGAGTGATTACAAATTAACATGGACAGACGGACAGACGGACAGACGGACGGACGGACATACATAGCTAGATCGACTCAGCTCGGCGAGCTAGGAAGATCCATATATACTTTCCTATGTGGGAAACCAATATTTCGAGGTGTTACATAAATTCTGGCCCAATCATAAATTCTGGCCCAACACATAGTGTTGTAGGGTATAAACATTAAGTTCGGCCGGGCCAAACTTTTAATACCCTCCAAAACATTAGAAGAAATGTGGCAAAAACCATTAAAAAGTCGAATATCGGGAGGTGCCGTTATATGGGGGCTATGCCAAATCGTGGACCTATACATGCAATGTTTCGCCAAAGGAGCTAGAACACATTATGACCTAGAAATACCAAATTTTCAGACAAATACGTGAAAAAATGTGGCATAAATCATCAAATTACCGAATATCGGGAGGTACCATTATATGGGGACTATACCAAAACGTGTACCAATACATACAATGCTTCGCCACACGAATTAGGACCCATTATAACCTAGAAGTACCAATTTTCAGACAAATTCGTGAAAAAATGTGTCAAAAATCACCAAAATACCGAATATTGGGAGGTACCGTTATATGGGGACTATACCAAAACGTGGACCAATACATACAATGCTTCGCCACACGAATTAGGACACATTATGACCTACAAATACCAATTTTCAAAAAAATCAGTGAAAAAATGTAGCATAAATCATCAAAATACCGAATATCGGGAGGTACCGTTATATGGGGACTATACCAGAACGTGGACCGATATTTATCATTTTCAATACCAACCATTCTAGACACAATACAAATTGCTCTGCTAAATTTTGGCGCTTTACGTCAAATAATGTGGGCTGTATCGTGATTTCAATAGACAGACAGACAGACGGACAGACAGACGGACATCATGAAATCGACTTAGAATTTTGTGCTGATTATGAATCTATATACTTTATGGGGTCTACGACGAATATTTAAAGATGTTACAAACGGAATGACAAAGTTAATATACCCTCCTTTCCAACGTGGGGGGTATAAAAATCAATTGTTTTTCGCTGGTAATGGAATCAGTTGAGAACGGCTGGACATAATTTTTTGTACAAACGTTGGTCATACCCCGAGATATGTTTTTAAAGAAAAAATATTGACCACGCCTATTTTTTACGCCCACTATTTCGATTTATCTAATATCCTTATATTTGCCAAAATAATGAAGATATCGGTTTGAAAATTATTACACGAGATACTGTTGACTTTCCATCCAACCCTAAGTATTTATTTGGGGCAGAGGAACTGACCACGACTACTTTTTTAATCTATATATTTAAATATCAATTGTTGTTCATTGGCAATCGAATCAGCTAAGAACGGCTAGACGGATTTGAATATTTTTTAAATGTTCGTCCTACCCCGATTTTGATTTTTATGCAAAGAAAAAGTCACCACGCCTACTTTTACGCACATTTTTTCGATTTACCTAAAATCCTTATATTTGCCAAAATAATGTAGATATTTGTTCCATAGTTAGTATATGACGTACTCTTGACTCTCCCCCTAACCCTAGCTATCTGGTTGGGGTCAGAGGAACTGGCCACACATACCTCTTTAAATGTATATGTATAGAATTTAAAAAATAAATAGCAACACATAAGTTGAGAACTGCTTGGCCGATTTGACTCAAATTTTCTTTTGGTTATTTGTAATCATAGTGGAAACGTTTTCATGAATGAAAATTTTGAGAAAAGCCTCTAGAAAAATTGCAAAAGTGAAAAACTTGAATATTCTATTTTGATAAGGAATTTTGTATAGAATTGTCGAGAACAAAATCGAGAAATTTTGCATATATTCATAAAATTTTGAAAATACTTCTCAAAGCATCAAAACATTTAAAATCTCAACGTACTTTTAAATTGGGGCTATGCATAATGGGGAACAATAGTAAGTTAAATAGTAAACAGTTATTGCCGGTATTGATTTCACAATACTGAAAACGTTAAATGCCAAAATACAGTTAATTCGGTAGAAATTATAACAAAAACATACAAAATGACGAATGTTAGCGGTATTATTATACCTAAACAAAACGTATATATTCTAACTTCCTAGGAATATTGTATAAATGTATCATAAAGTAGACTTTTCGTAATTTTTTAACAAATGCTTTATAACCTCAAAAATGTTTTGAGACCTTCAAAATACCTCAAATCGACAGGTTATATGGGAAATCAGTATTAAAGGACTAGACTTAAGTGTACTGAAATCATAAAATGCCACATTTGAGCACATTTAGTTCACGAATATTAGGAGGTAATATTATATGAGGGTAGATATAGCCCTCATAATGATAACAAATATATACCTTTTGTAACATCATTAATCCTAAGAATAATATCTGCTAAGTCTGAAAGACGCATATTACATTTGGTGAGCTCTATCGTAATTGCAAATAGAGAACGGAGGGGCTCACGGACATAATTTAATCGACAAAGATTTATACTTTTTAACATACTTTATAGGGTACATAACTTTTATAAAGCGATGGCTCCTTATTTATGATAGTTAAATTCAATTTAGAAATTATTATCGATTCTGACGACGAAAACTCCAAAAAATTGAAAACATATATACATGTGTATACGCAACATGTCCTTCATTCGTCATAAATTTGATTGTGCACTCTAAAAAAGAAGTAGAAACGAATACAACAATAAACCACAAAACAAGATATATATAAATATATATATATATATATATATATATATATATATATATATATATATATATATAATATATATATATAGCTGTGGCCCAAGGACGAAATTTCAAAATTTAGATATAGCTCCCATATATATCTTCGAGCAATTTGCCTTTTATTGCGCACCAAACGTATAATGTCAGTCCGAATAGTATGGAATTTTGCACGTACGATCAGATTGGACCTGAAAATAAGTATGTCAAATTTGATCGAAATCGAAAATTTACACTTCTAAATAGTTTTTGAATTGAAAAAATTTCAGGGCAAAAGGATTTTTTCTTCTATATTTTTATTGGCATATTTTACGCAATGTTTTTGAAAAATTCCATTCCGAAGTCGTATGAATTGTGAAAATCCGTCAAAACGTTCTTGAGTTATAAGCATAGTAACTAATAAACAAATTGAAAAAAAATCTTCAACTTGTTCGCTGGTGTTTTACAGCCAATATTTAAAGGTCCTTGGTTAGGGCTATATAATAATAACAATCTTTCCTGAGATAAATAGCTGATATTTTGCTATTTTTGCCAATATTTAATAGCAGTTGCACTGTACGGCAAAAGTTAATTTCAATGGACGCTGGTTTTTACACCCTGATGTTAAGACGTTCGAAGCTTAAAGTAAAATATTGCGATATGCCAAGTTTGAATGAAATCGTATATTCCCTTTGCTTTGAAATATGCATGTTTTTATAACCAACTATCAATTTTTGCCAGGGAATAGACTGATATTACCCATCTTCCGAGCGGAATAAAGTATGAGGACATAATTGCATTCAAATGTATCTTAGGTCCGTTGAATTCATAAGTATTGAAAATGAAATTTATGTGATGAGTTATTTGTAAGATTTTATGACACATTTTTCGACGGAAATGCAGGTTAACATCTTCGTAAATCCACCATGGAGTACCTCCCGATATTTGAAATTTTTCAGTGCAATTATCTCAAAATTGGTATTTTCTACGGCAGAATGCGGTATTTTAAAAATATTAGCGGCATTTTTTTCAATCGAATCTTTTCAAATTTGGCAAGTCCCTTCCCAATGGTGGTGTAAATGTTTTTATATCCTCCATTACACTATGGAGGGTATATTAACTTTGTCATTACGTTTGTAAATTCTCGAAATACTCATGTCAGACCCAACAAAGTATATATATTCTTGATCAGCGTAAAATTCTAAGTCGAGGTGTGTCCGTCTGTCTGTTGTAATAACGCTAACTTTCGAACGAATTGAGTAGCCTTCTATCTCAATTTTGTACAGGTTAAGTTCGTAAATAGGTCATGCCGGTCCACGCTTTCGTATAGCCCCATATAACGGTACATCTCAATATTGGGTATTTTGTTGATTTTAGCGACATTATAGACTAGAATCGATTAAAATTTCATATTAGAAGATCTTAATGGATACTTCAAACTCTGACAGAAAACTTTCTATACAAGTCCACGTTTTTTTATAGTCATTATTTTTCGACGAAATTGTTTTAAATTAATTTATAAAAAGTGCGACCTGGCTGAACTTATGTGCTGTTTTGCTTGTATTTTGAATTATGATTGAAAGAGTCTAGAAAGACAAATTAGGGCACAATATGAGGGTGAGTGTGACTTCAATCCGAAATGATGCCCTTTCAAAGGCACATCTTTAAAATGGCCACCTCTACCACCACCCTTTTATACCTAGATAAACATAATATAAAATTTCATAATACATCTCTCATTTACGCAAATATCTGTGTTACATCTCGAAAAACTAGTTTCCGAAAAAACATTTTAAATTTATCGTTTGAAATTTGGCTTCGACAGGGGCAATTATTTGCAAAACGGTCACCAAATATCAGTGCTAAGTTTCTGTACATGATCAAGTACAGTTTAAGTATATAAATAATTCATAAGATAAATATAATTTGATTTGCGCAAATGTATATATACGTGTTTTATTACTTTGTACGTTGACTACACACAACCATAATAATATGTTTTCGGCTGAAACAAATATAGCAGCTGGCTTTTACATCCTGATGTTAAGACTTTCGAAGCTTAAAGAAAAATATTGCGATATACCAAGTTTGAATGAAATCGTATATTCCCTTTGCTTTGAAATATGCATGTTTTTATAACCAACTATCAATTTTTGCCAGGGAATAGACTGATATTACCCATCTTCAAACTTAATCTATGTTTCACCAAAAAAATAGGATGTGCGAAGTGTGGATCGAATCGGATACTCCTTTGGGTGGAGAGAATTAAACATATTAATTAGTTTAATGAAGATATGCGGAAAGTTTTTGGAATAATCTACTAAAAATGCGAGAGATGTACACGATGTACACATTTTGCGCATAGCTCATTTATTCAAATTTCCACGAATCATATTATGTTTCACTTAAATTTCCATTTCGATGTGTGTTACAGTAGATACAGCTTTAGTACTTGGAGTTTGACATAAATCAAATTATATTTATCTTATGAATTATTTATATACTTAAACTGTACTTGATCATGTACAGAAACTTAGCACTGATATTTGGTGACCGTTTTGCAAATAATTGCCCCTGTCGAAGCCAAATTTCAAACGATAAATTTAAAATGTTTTTTCGGAAACTAGTTTTTCGAGATGTAACACAGATCTTTGCGTAAATGAGAGATGTATTATGACATTTTATATTATGTTTATCTAGGTATAAAAGGGTGGTGGTAGAGGTGGCCATTTTAAAGATGTGCCTTTGAAAGGGCATCATTTCGGATTGAAGTCACACTCACCCTCATATTGTGCCCTAATTTGTCTTTCTAGACTCTTTCAATCATAATTCAAAATACAAGCAAAACAGCACATAAGTTCAGCCAGGTCGCACTTTTTATAAATTAATTTAAAACAATTTCGTCGAAAAATAATGACTATACAAAAACGTGGACTTGTATAGAAAGTTTTCTGTCAGAGTTTGAAGTATCCATTAAGATCTTCTAATATGAAATTTTAATCGATTCTAGTCTATAATGTCGCTAAAATCAACAAAATATTGAGATGTACCGTTATATGGGGCTATACGAAAGCGTGGACCGGCATGACCTATTTACGAACTTAACCTGTGCAAAATTGAGATAGAAGGCTACTCAATTCGTTCGAAAGTTAGCGTTATTACAAAAGACAGACGGACACACCTCAATCGACTTAGAATTTTACGCTGATCAAGAATATATATACATTGTTGGGTCTGACATGAGTATTTCGAGAATTTACAAACGTAATGACAAAGTTAATATACCCTCCATAGTGTAATGGAGGATATAAAAACATTTACACCACCATTGGGAAGGGACTTGCCAAATTTGAAAAGATTCGATTGAAAAAAATGCCGCTAATATTTTTAAAATACCGCATTCTGCCGTAGAAAATACCAATTTTGAGATAATTGCACTGAAAAATTTCAAATATCGGGAGGTACTACATGGTGGATTTACGAAGATGTTAACCTGCATTTCCGTCGAAAAATGTGTCATAAAATCTTAAAAATAACTCATCACATAAATTTCATTTTCAATACTTATGAATTCAACGGACCTAAGATACATTTGAATGCAATTATGTCCTCATACTTTATTCCGCTCGGAAGATGGGTAATATCAGTCTATTCCCTGGCAAAAATTGATAGTTGGTTATAAAAACATGCATATTTCAAAGCAAAGGGAATATACGATTTCATTCAAACTTGGCATATCGCAATATTTTTCTTTAAGCTTCGAACGTCTTAACATCAGGGTGTAAAAACCAGCGTCCATTGAAATTAACTTTGGCCGTACAGTGCAACTGCTATTAAATATTGGCAAAAATAGCAAAATATCAGCTATTTATCTCAGGAAAGATAGTTATTATTATATAGCCCTAACCAACCAGCGAACAAGTTGAAGATTTTTTTTCAATTTGTTTAATAGTTACTATGCTTATAACTCAAGAACGTTTTGACGGATTTTCACAATTCATACGACTTCGGAATGGAATCTTTCAAAAAAATTGCGTAAAATATGCCAATAAAAATTTAGAAGAAAAAATCCTTTTGGCGTGAAATTTTTTCAATTCAAAAACTATTTAGAAGTGTACATTTGTTATTGTTTTGAATTCTGAATGAATAATATCAAAAATGAAATAGTACGCAATAAGATGTTAAATGGCGATCTTTCATGTCTGAAATTTGCATTTAGCTTTCAACTCCAGGATCTACATCGTGCTTCAGCTGGAAGATGCGAACACATTTAAATAAACAACCATTAAAGAAAGTCTTAACGTCGGGCGGGGGCCGACTTTATGATACCCTACACCACTTTGCTAATTAAGTAGAGCTCCACATAACAATTAAAAGTTTTTATGGGAGAATTTAATCATACACGCTATAATTATAATTATAATTTAAAGTTCAAAGGACTAAATATGCCGATGCATTTGTATCTTTTAAATTCGGACTTGTATTGCCCATTTGGTGCACAATTTATTTGAAATCGGATAAAAATATATATGGGAGCTATATACAAATCGGAACCGATCTCGATAAAATTTGCAAAGATATTTCTGAGCTGTATTTGATATATTTCTCTGAATATCGTTGTTACGGAGTGCATATTACGGCTGTGGGTGACAAATATGACAAATCGGATGAACCGTATATATGGGAGCTATAGCTATATCTGAACCGATCTTCACCAAATTTGACACACTAGCTTCTAGTTTCGGTCATAAGTGCGAAATTTCATCCAATTTGGGCATATATTAGACGTTTGGTGCACAATCAAAGGTAAATCGGACGAAGTAATATATGGCAGCTGTATCCAAATCTGAACGGATCTCGATAAAATTTAGCAAATGTATTTCTGAGCTATATTTGAAATATTTCCCCAAATATTGTTGTTACAGAGTGCATATTATGGCTGGGGAGGACAAAAATAACAAATCGGATGAACAATATATTTAGGAGCTATAGCCATATCTGAACCGATTTCGATCAAATTTGGCATACTCATTTTCAGGTCCAATCTGATCGTACGTGCAAAATTCCATACTATTCGGACTGACATTATACGTTTGGTGCACAATAAAAAGCAAATCGGTCGAAGATATATATGGGAGCTATATCTAAATTTTGACCGATTTCAATAGGGTTCGTCCTTAGGCCACACAAATGATTTGTGCAAAATTTCATCTGGATAGGGCAATAAATGCGAACTGTACTTTGTTTACAAACATACATGGACAGACGGACGGACATGCATAAATCGACTCAGAATGTGATTCTATGCACATCATCAAAAGGAACTATGGGTCTATCTCGTTTCCTTTTGCCTTTTACAAACAAATGCACAAAGACATAATACCCTGACCACCTTGTGGTGTAGGGTATAAAAATAACAAACAAAACGTTATGGGGCTCATTTCAACACGTGGACCTACCTACTTCTATCACATGACAATAATCCGTCCAATGAGAATTCAATATGCAAAATTCATTGGGACTGCAATCAGTAAAATACCGAATATAAAGGGAAAAGGATTTCTATTCTTTCAGAAATTCTTCCTAAACTTTCACGATACCTTAATCTTTTTTGCAGTTCATGATATGGGCCAAAACTCCCGGATAAGGATACAACCCGATTTCAAGTATATCTTACAGTTTAACCATATTTTCATACTATTTTCGGCAAATGTTGGTAATTTGGCAAGAAACCATCCATGCAAAAACTGATCACGTTTTGTATAACCATCATATGATTTAAGGAACCGGACATTTGTTTAATCGTCTTTGAATTATACTATGATAAAAGATATGGAAATTATGGGGTCTCCAACGCGCAATTTCAATGGCAAATAATTCATATTACTTTAAAAACAAGTAAAAAAATTATGTTCGGCCGGGCAGAATTATTACTATCATCCATCTGAGGGTAAAAAAAAAACATTTTTATATAAAAGTATCTAAATTCAAGCGTGTTCCACTTTAAACTTCATATACCAGTAAGAAAGTTTGGATAATGCAGTTAACTTATCAAAAAACCATAAAGTGATTGAGGCCGTAATATGGGGCCATACCAAAACGGGAACCTATGTTGACAATTTTATACTTTAAAATACCTTCTAAAATACCAAATTTGAAACAATTATACGCATAAATGTGTGGATTATCACATACCCAATATAGGTAGGTATCGTTATATGTGTTAGACAAATCCGAGGAGAAATGTGGCAAAAATCATCAAAATACCGAATTTCGAGAGATACCGTTATATGGGAGTATACCAAAACGTGAACCGATAGACCATTTTCAATACCAACCATCCTATACACATTACAAATTTTTCAGCTACATTTTGACGCTATACGTCAAATAATGTGGGCCGTATCGTAATTTAAACAAACAGACATACAGACGGACAAATCGACTTAGAGTTTTATGCTGATTATGAATATATATGCATATTTAATGGGGTCTATGACGAACATTTAGTGATGTTACAAGGTGGATGATATAATAGCATTAAAGACTTAAATTATGGGCCGGCCGGATGGCCCGGTCTGCGTACTTTTAGTTTTAATGCGTATTTTTTAAAGCATAATAAATCACAGATCTGACTTATGTAAGCGGCAGAATTTTCATTCTCCATGACTAAATAGAAATTAATTTTTGTGTTAAATACCTTTATGATAAAGAACATCTATAATAGCCCAATGTGAAAATTTTATTTTCGCAACAGAAAAAAAAAATTTATTGTTGTAAAAAGCTTAACATTTTCATTCAAATGATCTATAATTTCGAATTTGTATTTCCAACGTTTAAAATCCCGTACTGCTTGGTATTTAGTTTTGTTCACCTCATACTTGAAGGTAGAATGTTGTCAGAATAGCCAAAGAAATACTCTTTTGGGCATTTAAATTGTGCGATGGAAATCCAATAAAGTCCACATTTTTCATCGTAGTGTAATTCAATGACGATTAAAGAAATGTTCGGTCTCGTGTTACTTTCTAATTTCGTATTTTTTTTCATGTTTCTGCCACAATTTCCGACTGAATAAGTCCCAGATTGACATTTCGGAGTTTATTTCATATAGACGTACATCCCAAATCTACGTTCCCAACCAATATTCTCTTGGGGGTTACAAATTCAATAGAATACCAAATTTTCTTTTGTGACCAAACATTGGTTGGAAAAGTGGACTTGGGGGTATACTAATGTGGGGACTATACTTAAATAAATGCATATGTGGATAATTATCTGAAGATTGTTTTCTACCTCAGGGTTTTTTATCCAAAGTAGCCTCAAGACTAAGATGGACCCTTTTCCGAAAAATAAATATAAAAAAATAAATTATGAGAAGAGGTTTTCTTCCCCCTTAGAAACAAAGATGTCAAATAAGGGCCAAAAAATGGAAAAAGTGGCCAAGACCCCGAAAATACCTTAAATCATATGATGGTGATACTAAAACGTGATCATTTCTTGCATGGATGGTTTTTTTTAAATTATCAACATAAGATAAAATTAGTACGAAAAATATGGTTAAAATGTAGAATATACTTGAAATCGGGTTGTTCCGTTATCGGGGTCTATGACCCATATCATGACCTGCCAAAGCGATTAAAAGTATCTTAAATGTTTGGAAAAATTTTCTGGAAGGAATTCGCTCTACTATTTTGCGTCCTTTATAGTCGGTATTTCACGGATTGCAGTCCCAATGTATAGTGGGCGCAAAAGTAGGCGTGGTCAATATTTTTTTCTTTAAAAACCTAACTCGGGGTATGACGAATGTTTGTACAAAAAATTATTCAAATCGGTGCACCTGTACAAAATACTTTGTACATACTTTTGAGTGTGATTGAGGCGCTGGGAAAATGTAGCAATAAAAAATAAATGGTCTAAGTTAAATATTTCCCAGCCGCCATAAATATCACATATGAAGAATTCAGTGATCTTGTGCGCTGACGCATACGATAATGTGTGAGATAATAAAGGTTATGACCCACAGGCACAGATATCGATGCGCTCAGTAAATGCACAAGACCTCTTGAATGAAATTACAAGCAGCCCTGCAATGTTCTCCATTCAATATTAGAATAGATAAAAACAATTGTGTGGCTGCGACTAGGTTAAGTTAGATTAGTTTCAGTAGTACGTAAGGAACATATTTCTTAAATAAAATCAGAATTGAAATAACACACAGACGAAACGGTCGTGTTTCTATTCTCAACAGCACCCATATTGACATTTCGGAGTTTATTTCATATAGACGTACATCCCAAATCTACGTTCCCAACCAATATTCTCTTCAATAGAATACAAAATTTTCTTTTCTGACCACACATTAGATGTGAAAGTGGACTTGGGGATACTCCAATGTGGGGACTTTACTTAAATAAACTTCTATGTGGCAATTATCTGTATGATGTTTCCTTACCCCTGGGTAGCATAAATACAATTTTTTGTGGCAATAATCTGTATGATAGTTCCTTACCCCAGGGTAGCATAAATACAATTTTTTTGCCAAATCAATTGATGAATGTGGTTAAAACCAATATGGGCCCTACTCCGAAAATTTTATGCGAAGAGGTTTTCTACCCCCTTAGAAACAAAGATGTTAAATAAGGGCCAAAA
Source organism: Musca domestica (assembly GCF_030504385.1). Classification (NCBI taxonomy): domain Eukaryota; kingdom Metazoa; phylum Arthropoda; class Insecta; order Diptera; family Muscidae; genus Musca; species Musca domestica. The sequence goes on along the minus strand of NW_026712273.1, from coordinate 645,242 downwards.
ATAGAAGAAAGTGGCGAAGACCCCAAAAATAGCTTAAATCGTGACCTGCAAAAGCGATTTAAGGTATCTTGAATGTTCGGGAAGAATTTCTGGAAAGATAGAAATCCTTTCTTACTAAAAGTCCCATTCGCTCTACTACTTTGAACGCTTTATATTTAGTATTTTACTGATTCTACTCCCAAAAAAATTTGCATTCTGAGCTCTCATTGGACGGATTATTGTCACATGAAAGAAGTAGGTCCACGCTTTGAAATGACCCCTATTAGTCTTTTCCGGTCATTTTTGTTTGCTTAAATGTGTGCGCATCTTCCAGCTGAACCACGATGTAGGCCCTGGAGTTGAAAGGAAGATGTCAGTTAACATCCTATTTCGCACTTATTTCATTTTTTTAGTGAAAAATTGTATATAGTGAAAAATTATTCTTTATTTTGTTCACAAAGTCAAAATGAAAATGTTAATATATCACATCACATAATATATATCTAAATTTTTACCGATTATCTCCAATTTCAATAGGGTTCGTCCTTGGGCCAAACAAATGGTGGTTGGGAAATTTTATCTCAATTGGATAATAAATGCGACCTGCATTTTGTTCACAAGAATACATGGACAGACGGACTGACATGCATAAATCAACTCAGAAAGTGATTCTATATAGATCCTCAAAAGTAACTATGGGTCTATGTCGCTTCCTTCTCCATTTTACAAACAAATGCACAAAGACATAATAGCCTGACCTTGTGGTGTAGGGTATAAAAACCGATGCATCCAAAACGTGTCGCTGCTTGGGCCATTTTTCTTTGAACACGAGCAAGGAGAAGCCGTTACCTCATCAGCTATGTTTAACGATTTTTTGTTCACAAAATTGAAGAGCACGCTTTCACACAGCTGAAGTTCGAATTATAGCAAGTAAAAACCTGTATACCCTCCACCAATTGAAAGCAACTTGCAAATTTTCATAACCATTTTGCTTTGAAAACTACATGCTAATAATAACAAGTAAAAAACATTAAGTTCGGCCGTAAAGGAAACATTAGAGCCCATTATGACCCACATATTACAATTTTTATACATATTCATGGGAAAATATCGAATATAGGGAAATACGGCTGTATGGGACTATACGAAAACGTGGACCTATACATACAGTGTTTCGCAAAAGAGCTAGAACCCATTAAGACCAACAAATACCAATTTCTACAGAAAACCGCGAAGAAATGTGTCAAAAACCATTAAAATGCCGAGTATCGGGAAGTACCGTTAAATGGGGGCTATACCAAATCGTGGACCTATACATACAAAGTTTCACCACACGAACTGGGACCCATTATGACCTACAACTATCAATTCAGACAAATCCGTGAAAAAATGTGGCATAAATCATCAAAATATATATATATATATATATATATATATATATATATATATATATATATATATATATATATATATATATATATATATATATATATATATATATATGGTCTACGACGAATATTTAAGGATGTTACAAACGGAATGACAAAGTAAATATACCCTCCTTTCCAAGGTGGAGGGTATAAAAATACCAAATATAGGGAGTTACCTTTATATTGGGGCCTATATGAAGACGTAGACCAGTATATGCAATTTCTGTCATAGACTGGAGTATCTATTAGGATGTGTCGCTTAAATCATTAAATATATAAATATAGGGAGGTACCGTTGTATAGGGGCTGTAAGAAGACGTGGACCTGCATAGACAATTTTCTGTCACAGGCTGTAGTATTCATTACGAACTTCAAATACCGAATTTGAAACAATTTCTGTGAATAATGTAGCTAAAATCATCAAATACCAAATATCGGGAGGTACCGTTATATAAGGGCTATAGCAAAACGTAAACCTACATAGTCCATTTTCAATGTCCTTCAGACATAATATACATTTGAGTAACATTTTATCAATCTACTTCATTTCCTTCGGAAGCTAGAGTGATTTCCACAGACTAAACTAAAAACTAAAATAATAATAAAATGTATATTTCGAGGTGTTACAAACGGAATGACAAACTTAATATACCCTCCATACTATGGTAGAGGGTATAAAAATATATGGACAGACGAACAGGTGGAAATGAAAAAAACTGCAACCAAATTCAAACCACTCGTCTGACAGATGTTAAAATTATTCCAGTGACAGCTCATTGTTTACAAGCGTACAAAAGCTTTTTGGTGGGAATTTTCCAGAAGAAATGTTATTCGTGACGGAATCCAAGCGTGATAGTGCGATTTCTTTATATTTGGCTGGAAACCCACAAGTACCTATCGTTACAGCACTCCAGCATTAAAATGTGAATAAATCTCTTGTGTCTCGTGCCATCGCTCGTTACCATGATACTTTAGCGTAGTCTGACGTCAAGGAAGTGGACGGGAGAAAACAGCAACATCAGCAGAAATGATTTGAAAGCGACTTGATCGAAACCCGCGTCGCAGTGGCCGAAAATGGCTCGTAATAGACCTCATATAACTGTACCGCTCACTTTGTGATATTGTAAAGACTTCAAATGCATCTTCCAACCGATTACGCCAATTATTTCAGTTTAAAAGTAGATTTTTATACCCTCCACCAAAAAAGTATGGAGGGTAAATTAAGTTCGTCATTCCGTTTGTAACTCATCGAAATAATCATTTTAGACCCAACAAAGTATGTATATTCTTGATCAGCGTAAAATTCTAAGACGATTTAGCCCTGTCCGTCCGTCTGTCCGTCTGCTATAATCACGCTACAGTCTAAACGAATTAAGATAGGAAGCTAAAATTTTGCACAGATCTCCCTTTTGTCTGCAGGCAGGTCAAGTTCGAAGATGCGCTATATCGGTCCACGATATCGTATAGCCCCCATATAACGGTACCCCCGATATTCGGTATTTTGATGATTTTAGCCACATTTTTCAATGGAATTGTCTGAAAATCCACACAAGTAGTTCCTTGTGGGTACTTTATATCTCGGCAGAGAATTATGTAAATAGGTCCACCATATCGTATAGCGCCCATATAACGGTACCCCCGATATTTGGTATTTTGATGATTTTATCCACATTTCTCAATGGAATTGTCTGAAATTCCACAAAAGGAGTCCCTTGTGGGCATTTTACCCCCTCAAAAAGAATTGTCTATATATGTCTACGATATCGTATATCCCCCATATAACTGTACCCCCCGATATTCGGTATTTTGATGATGTTAGCCACACTTTTTCAATGGAATTGTCTTAAAATCCCCACAAGCATAAACCTACCCTATAATTTATGTTATGAAAATCAACAAAAGTGAAAATTCTTATAATACCCTGTACCACGGCGTGCCGTAGGTTATAACAATGCATATTGAATTAAAAGTACTTACCATTTCATCCTCTGAACTTAATCCAGGTGATAATTTGTAAAATGTATGTCCGATCCTTTGTGCAGTCTTTTAAAAGAAAATACGAAACCAAGCTAATTAATTTATAAAACACATCTCAATCTAAGCTTACCAAAACTTCCAGGCACTGCAGTATCATGCATTCGCCGCTGAGAACAAAGTAAACATAACCTAGATGTCCCTCGTCCTCATAGTATATCGTTTGCAGTGGCTCGAATTGTCGCAAGATACCCAATTTACATGCATCGATTACCTGCCAACATAGAAAGTGTTACAACCATTGCAATATTTCCATGGAAAGTAACCTGGTCCTTTGTGAAAAACTGGAAATAGTCCAATGCTTCTATGGAGTGCCTCTTTTCCAACCATTCCTTTTCCATAACGGGACGCAGTATGCGCTCGAAATCCTCGTGAAATACTACCAATAGTTCAACAACATCTGTGTAAAACAATAAACATGTTTGACTATGTCATTGTCGAAATTGCAATTCGAATGTTTGGAAAAAATTCAACGGAAATAAAACGTCTGTATGAAACAATTGTCGGAGAATTGTAAGGACATACATTCGTACATTGTGTGGTGCAAGTAATAGAAGAAATATCTCCCACTATCACTGTTAGAGGGCTAGATTTAAAGACAAAAAAAAACATCAGACCACGCTACGCTACGCTAATTTTTGACGAATGGTATAAACTACTTGTAGCAGTGATTCATGTCATAACTCATCATGTAATAATGGACGAAGTTTGAGTGACTTCGATTCGATGGGTGGTTCAAAATTTCACCATCAATGTTCTACAAATGAAAGCGGCAAACAAATCCATGTTGAACACGACCTCATACCTAAACGTAGTCAGATAGTACAGTCATGTATAAAATTAGATAACACTGTGATACAAATCTTAAAAAAAATAAACTCGGATTTATAAATATACCGTTAAAAAATACATTTTTGAAGTGACGTGGTTGTTGGCTTCCACAAACCAGAATTGGAACATTGGAGCAAGTGTGTATTTTTGATGTCGCACAGTGTAATTAATGTGACATATTATGGTTCTGGATAGAATAGTAAAACCTAGTTAACAAATAGTTCAACTGTAATTCCTAAAGCACTGTCTGAATCGTGTCGGATCTCATTACTTGTTATACCCTACATTATGAGATGAAGCGTAGCATGACTTTGTCATTCCGTTTGCTACATCTAAAAGTATCCGTCGAAGACTCTATAAAGTTCATGTATTCGTTTGTACATATTTCTTTGCTGTTTGTTTGTCTTTTCTATAGCTTTAAAAAAAAAACACCCACTTTGTAGGGTCTAAAAGACGTACATCAAAAGTTGAAAACGTACGATCCGAGTTATACATCTTGCCATAATCACAGTTCATAGTTTTCAAATCCGTAATATATTTTTGAACACAAGTGTATGCAAATATTGATTTGATTTATTTTGATGTGTCCCATTTTCAAAGAAACACGCAAATAAATTTAGCTAAGGTGGAATTCATTTTATTGCCGATATAACAATGTTTATTAGCTAATGTCATTAAGCAATTTACTAGAGCGTTGTTGGATCAAACATTTAGAAGTATTCAATTATGTAAAGAGTTGGGTAGTTAGTCAATGCAAATATTTACTCAAAGCCATAACTCTTGTGCATTTAATGACAGACAACAGATGGTATTGAAAATATTTTCAAGCAGGATTGCTAATTTCGACTTCAAATATAAAAATTCTCAGTTATTCTCAGGAAGGAACTAATATCAGGTCGTATACATTTTTATTAATGTAACACTTTTATATTTTGCACGTTTGCTTCTGACCTAAATGTGAAAAGGCTAGAAGCACGTTTTATATGTGATATATGTGTGTCTTCCTTTTTATACCCTCTACCATAATATGGGGGGTATACTAAAATTTGTCATTCTGTTTGTAATACATCAAAATATAACTTTTAGACCTCATAAGGTATGTATATTCTTATCGAATTGACTAAATTCCACATCGATTAAGCGATGTCCGTCTGTCTGTGAAAGTCACTCTAGCTTCCGAACGACTGAAGTAAGTTGATACAATTTTTCATAGATGTGTGTTAGGTCTGCAGAACTTTTGGTATTGAAAACGAGCTATGTTGTTCCACGTCTTGGTATAGGCCCCCTATATCTGTACTTCCAGATATTCGGTATTTTGATGATTTGTGTCACACTTTTCACCAGAAATGTTTCAAATTTTTAAATTGAAGTTCCTAATGGGTACTACATCCGATGAGAGTAAATTGCTTATACAGGTCCACGTCTTCGTATAGCCCCCATATAACGGTAACTCCCTATATTCGGTATTTTTATGATTTTAGCAACATTGTTTAGCGGAGTCATTATAAATTTCGTATTTGAAGTTCCTAATTTAGATTTTAACAGAAATTTAACGGCTATTGGTTTTTTGAAAATTACCAAAATCGTTCCAAATGGTGGAGGGTATTCAAAGTTACATTTTTTACTTGTTTTAATTTAATAGTATTTTTTGGTTTGAAAATTTGCAATTCCTTGCAAATGGTGTATCGGGTAATCCCCTACGTTTTTATGTGAAATATGTATAAGATTATTCTCGTGAATTTTAAACGGGGAGGTATCAAAAAGGACCAACACTTCCCATTATAACAATTTCTGAAACAAATTGTTGGGAATGTGCGATTGTATTTCGCAATTTGCGAAAGTACTTATTACACATTCACAAAAGATCTGTGGTTAATACAAGAATATACATGAACGATGAACGAAATTTGAAGAAAATCTGAGTATTATTTCTCATGACATAGAGATACAGGGTGAGATGACAAAACTGCAACCAACTTCAGACTGCTGTTATTTCTAAGCCTTTCGTCCGACAGCTGTTAAAATTATTGCAGTGACAGCTCATTATATTGTTTACAAGCGTACAAAAGCATTTTGGTGAGAATTTTTCAGAAAAAAAAATAATCGTGATGGAATTCAAGGGTGATAGTGTGATTTCTTTATATTTGGCTGGAAAGGCTATCGCTAGAGCACTCCAGCATTTAAATGTGAACAAATTTCTTGTGTCTCGTACCATCGCTTGTTACCGTGATACTCGTTGCGTAGCCCGACGTCAAGCAAGTGGACGGAAGAAAACAGCAACATCAGCAGAAACGGCCGAAAAATGGGTTGTGAGCTGAAAATATCGCTTTATTCCACTCGGCAAATATTGAAAAATGAGCTCGGGGTAAAGCCATTGAGATTCCAAAAAGTGCAAGAACTTACACCACAGCTTAAAGAAAATAGACCCAAAAGAGAATTTGATTTTCTCCGATGAAAAAACATTCGTTGTCCAGCAGTTTGTAAACAAAGAAAATGATCGTTTACTTGCCAAAGAGATCAGTTAAAAATTCGGTTGGCCACCAGAACTCAAGCGCCAAGCCGATGGTCGCTCTCCGCTCGTATTAATCGACCGTGGCATCAGAAAAATGCCGAATATCATCGCAAAAATATTCTTTAGGGTGTATTAAAGCCTTGGGCACGCAAACATTGTGGCCGCAGACCTTGGACATTCCAACAGGACTCAGCACCATCGCACTCAGCACGCGCCACCCAAGAATGGTTAGAAAATGAGGTTCCTCGAATCATTTCCAGCGCACAATGGCCACCATCTCCGGATACCAATCCGTTGAATTTTTGCATTCATTCAATAAAATTAAAAAAATGTAAAAATTATGGCATTTGACTTTGTTGCAGTTTCTTATCTCACCCTGTATGCGCAATTAAAAAAAATGTAGTATTTGGCGGGGTCTTATATCCCACATTCACACCAGATCTAATGTTGGTACAAATATGGAGATGGACGAAATTTGAAGAAAATCGCAGTATTATTTCTCATGCCACAAGAGATATCCGTAGTTAAAAAACGTAGTTCTTGACAGGGTCCTATATCAGGTACTGCTATTTTTGAACGGATCTGACGGACTTGTCATTGCTGTCGAGGACGCCCATTGTTGCAATCTGAACACAGAAGGTTTGAGAAGACTCAGGCACCTCATTCCTGGTGCCTTATCTATGCTGTTCAAGGAAAGGTTATTATGAAACCTCCTTTTTTTCTATCGACGCTACAACAGTGGTTGTCCTTAGTTTGCAGTCTTAGATTTTTAGTCATAGTTTTAAAGATATCCTTCAATTAATAGAATTCGCCAACTTTTAATTTTGTATTTTCGGGGTTTATGTTTTTAAACCTTTTTTCGATTGACCCCACGTAGTAATATCTGAGAATACTTTCAAAATATTTGGTACCATGGTCCAACTATTGAAACCGCTTTTATTTTACGTTTGCTTATTCACTTTCTTCTATTTTCGTAAAAACCTGAAACTCTAAAATAATTATATGATTGGAAAATGTTTCTCAATGCATCAAAATACTTAAAATCTGCAGGCACCCATAATTGGGAGGCTATACTTAAAAGGAACAAGTTAAAAAACAGTAAGTTCGGCCGGGTCAAACTTTGAATACCCTCCACCATTTGGAATGAATTTGGAAATTTTCAAAAAATAAAATCCTTAAAAAATTCTGTTTAAATTTTAAAAATATCGAATATATAGAATATATATAATATCATCAAAATAGTGAATATAGGGAGGTAGAGTTATATGGGGGTTATACGAAGACGTGGACCTGCGCAGACAATTTTATGTCTTAGGCTGTAGTATCCATTACCAACTTTAAATACCAAATTTGAAACAATTCCGGTGAATAATGTCGCTAAAATCATCAAAATATCGTATATCGGGAGGTACCGTTATATGGGGGCTATACGAAGACGTGGACCTGCACAGTAATTTTTCTGTCTTAGGCTGTACTATCCTTTTGGAACATCAAATATCAAATTTTAAACAATTGCGGTTAATAATGTCGCTAAAATCATCAAAATACCGAATATCCGGAAGTACCTTTACGAACTTAACCTGCCTACTGAAAAAACAAGTAAAAAAACATTAAGTTCGGCCGGCCAAACTTTTAATACCCTCCACCTTAGGGTAAAAGAAACATTAGAAGAAATGTGGCAAAAACCATTAAAATGCCGAATATCGGGAGGTACCGTTATATGGGGGCTGCACCTAAACGTGGACCTATAATTACAATGTTTCGCCACACGAACTAGGACCCATTGTGACCCACAAATACCAATTTTTAGACAAATCATTGAAAAAATGTGGCAAAAACCATCAAAATACCGAATATCGGGAGGTACCGTTATATGGGGGCTATATCAAATCATGGACCCATGCATGCAATGTTTCACCACCGAAGCTGGAACCCATTATGACCAACAAATACCAATTTTCAGACAAATCCGTGGAAAAATGTGGCAAAAATCATCAAATTACCGAATATCGGGTGGTACCGTTATATGGGGGCTACCACAACGTGGACCTACACATGCAATGTTTTGCCACACGCTCAGGGACCCATTATGACCTACAAATACAAATTTCCAGACAAATCCGTGAAAAAATGTGGCATAAATCATCAAAATACCGAATATCGGGAGGTACCGTTATATGGGGACTATACCAGAACGTGGACCGATATATCTCATTTTCAATACCAACCATCCTAGACACAATGCAAATAGCTCTGCTAAATTTTGGCGCTCTACGTCAAACAATGTGGGCTGTATCGTGATTTCAACAGACAGACAGACAGACAGACGGACATCGTTAAATCGACTTAGAATTTTATGCTGATTATGAATATATATACTTTGTTGGGTCTGACATGAGTATTTCGGGGAGTTACAAACGGAATGACAAAGTTAATATACCCTCCATAGTATGGTGGAGGGTATAAAAATATACACCGACGTAGTCAGGTAATCTTTTTAAAGCTTTCTCAACAGTTTTCTTGAAAAAATTCTGTTGGACACTTGGAAATGGTCGTGGAAGTTATTTCTGGCCACCTCAGTAGATAAATGCATGTAATTATGATCGGAAAAGATATTATTGCGGATTATTCATTCGCATTATTTAAGTGCTATACCTAAATCGGTATATGAATTATTTATTCGTTTTTGCTACACTCAAAGACTTATTTAAAGATTGGAACCTCTTTTTTAATATCAAGGGACATGCGGATAGATAGATGGATATAGTTAAATCGACGTAAAATTTTACTCTGTTTGTCCTCAAAGAATATTTTGAGGTATGACAAACCGATAGCAAAATAATTTACTCCCATCTTATGATTGAAGTCATAAAAGACTAGTTAAGTTGGACTGTCTTCTATCATGAGGTGGACAAAACTAAAAACTTGCAGCATGATTTCTAATCGTCTAAATGGGCTCAAAACAAGAAAAAAATGATTTGATAGTCGGCAATTTGATAGATTGATTGGAATAAGACTGAAACTTATATGGTTTAGACAATTCCATTATAAGATTATAATATATATTCTTTATCAGCATAAGTTTCTATGCCAATTTAGCAGTACGTGGAAATTCACTCTACATAGATCCACACGAATTTAATTTGATGCATTTTTGGTTAGTAGATGTAAAACACCCATATCACTGCACAGCCAGATTAAAGGAGCTTTGACGGTATTAGTCATATTTTTGAACTTACAACGTATAATATTAAGGTGGAGATACTTACTTCCTGTTGAATATGTATTCAAGCGAGGGCAATTTTCAAGCATTTCTATATCTCCAATACATTCACCGGGCCCACTTATCCGAACTATGAGGTTGCTCCAGGTGTTTGTTATCTACATATCAGAAACATATAAATTAAATATGCATTTGTTTATTTTTGTCGATTGAGGACATAAATCAAGAAGTTTATTTATCTTATGTAAAATGAAACAAATAGCAAGCCACTTTTTTGCCACATGTTTTCATTTAAAGCTTCGTTCCTTCGCTTGTTCATCAGACTTAGTTTAGGACGAGCTCGTCTCGAAAGATAAATTAACAATTAAATCGTAGACATATGATATTCGCCTTACTAAGGCAAATAAAAAACAAGTTAAAAGGCAGTAAGTTCGGCCGGGCCGAACGTTGAATACCCTCCACCATTTGAAAAGAATTTGAAAATAAAATCCTTAAAAAATTCTGTTAAAATTTTTAAAATACCGAATATAGCCGTTATATTGGTGTCTATACGACGTGGACCTACATAGGCATTGTTTGTCATAAGTCATTACCAAATTCAAATTTAAAACTTTAAGTAAACTGTGAATAATGTAGCTAATATCATCAAAATATCCTATATAGGGAGGTACCGTTATATCGGAGCTGTGCGAAGACCTGGACCCGCATAGACAATTTTCTGTCATAGGCTGTAGCATCCATTACCAACTTCAAATATGACATTTCAAACAAACTCGTGAAAATACCGAATATGGGGAGGTACTGGTATATGGGGCCTATACGAAGACCTGGACCTGCATAGACAATTTTCTGTCACACACTGAAGTTCCCACCACGAACTCTAAATACGTAATTTGAAACAATTCGGGTGCATAATGACGCTAAAATCATAAAAATACCGAATATAGGGAGGTACCGTTATATGGGGTCTATACGAAGACTTGGATCTGCACAGACAATTTTCTGTCTTAGATTGTAGTATTCATTACGAACTTCAAGTACCAAATTTTAAACAATTCCGGTAAATAATGTCGCTAAAAGCATCAAAATACCAAATATCGGGAGGTACCGTTATATGGGGGCTATATGAAAACGTACATGGCCCATTTACGAACTTAACCTGCCTACTGGAAAAATAAACATTTGTGCAAAATTTTTGCCTTCTATCTCAATTCGTTGGACAGATAGCGTGATTACAACAGACAGACGGACAGACAGACAGATGGACATCGCTAAATCGACTTAGAATTTTACGCTGATCAAGAATATATATACTTTCTTAGGTCTGACATGAATACTTCGAGGAGTTACAAACGAAATGACAAAGTTAATATACCCTCCATAGTATGGTGGAGGGTATAAAAAGAATATTTCTCAAACATCGAAATGTTGGCCTCATTTTTATGCAGTAATTTTTTCAAGATCATGTATTGGAAACTTATTCTCTGAAGTGTTTTTGTAAACAATTTCTTTAAGTAATAAACTGAGTAACAGGGCTTCACATTGTATTTAGAATTGTACAGTAATACGAAATTATTGTTTTTGTCGTATAAAACTTACCGGATTAAAGGTATTTTTGCTTACTTCCACTTCGCCAGTTAGTATAAAATATACCATTTGGGGCATATCTCCCTGTTTGATCAGCACACGGCTAGGGTTAATAACCATAAATTTGATATATTTTGCTAGCCGAGCTCGAGTTTTCTGTAAGAAAAAAGAATATTGTATTTAATATAAGCATACTGACATTTCTATTTTTAATTCGTAAATATTTTTGTTAATTTAATTCTAAATGCATAAATTCCTATTAGAAAACAAGTAAAAAAGCAGTAAGTTCGGCCGGGCCGATCTTTGAATACCCTCCACCATTTGGAACGATTTTGGAGATTTTCAACAAAAATAAAATCCGTTAAAAATTCTTTTAACATCTTAAAAAGACTGAGTGTAGCCGTTATATTAGGGTCTATGCGACGACGTGGATGCGAAACTTGAATAAAAAATTCGGTGAATATAGAGAGGTACCGTTATGTTGGGGCTATACGAAGACGTGGACCTGCATAGACAATTTTCTATCATAGGCATGATCCGCTACGAACTTTAAATACCAAATTTGAAACACTTCTGGTGAATAATATAAAACCATCAAAATGTCGAATATCGGGAGGTACCATTATATGGGGTCTATACGAAGACGTGGACCTGCACAGACAATTTTCCATCTTAGGCTGTAGCATCCATTATGAACTTAAAATAACAAATTTAAAACAATTCCGGTGAATAATGTCGCTAAAATCATCAAAATACCGAAAAAGGGAGGTACCATTATATGGGGGCTATACCAAAACGTGGACCTACATCACCCATTTTCATTATTAAAAGTCCTGCAGAGATAATACACATTTGAGTAAAATTTTATCAACAGACGAATAGACCGATAGACGGACGGACATTGCTAAATCGATATAGAATTTTATGCTGATCTTTATACTCTTGATCGGCATAAAATTCTATGTCCATTTAGCAATGTCCCTCCGTCTATCGGTCTGTACTTTGTGGGGTCTAAAACGTACATTTCGAGCTGTTACAAACGGAATGACAAACTTAATATACCCTCCATACTATGGCGGAAAATAGAAATGCAATAATCAATGTGTCAAAGGTTGAAAATAATTATAATATCAATATCAAATTAGAACCAGTAAAGAAAGTCTTAAAGTCGGGCGGGGCCGACTTTATGATACCCTACACCACTTTGCTAATTTAGTAGAGCTCCACATAACAAATAAAAGTTTTTATGGGAGAATTCAAACATATACGCTATGATTATAATTATAATTTAAAGTTCAAAGGACTAAATATGCCAAAGCATTTGTATCTTTTAAATTCGGAATTGTATTGCCCATTTGGTGCACAATTAATTTGAAATCGGATAAAGATATATATGGGAGCTATATCCAAATCTGAACCGATCTCGATAAAATTTGGCAAAGATATTTCTGAGCTGTATTTGATATATTTCCCTGAATATCGTTGTTACGGAGTGCATACTACGGCTGTGGGTAACAAATATGACAAATCGGATGAACAATATATATGGGAGCTATAGCTATATCTGAACCGATCTTCACTAAATTTGACATACTACCTTCTAGACCCGATTCGGTCGTAAGTGCCAAATTCCATCCCATTTGGACAAATATTAGACGTTTGGTGCACAATAAAAGGTAAATCGGACGAAGTTATATATGGGAGCTATATCCAAATCTGAACCGATCCCGATAAAATTTAGCAAGTGTATTTCTGAGCTGCATTTGATATATTTCCCCAAGTATTGTTGTTGCAGAGTGCATATTACGGCGGCGGTGGACAAAAATAACAAATCGGATGAACAATATATATGGGAGCTATAGCTATATCTGAACCGATTTCAATCAAATTTGGCATACATATTTTCAGACCTAATTTGGGTGTATATGCAAAATTCCATACAATTCGGACTGATATTACACGTTTGGTGCACAATAAAAAGCAAATCGGACGAAGATATATATGGGAGCTATATCTAAATTTTGACCGATTATTTCCAATTTCAATAGGGCCAAACAAATGATCTGTGCAAAATTTCATGTGGATCGGGCAATAAATGCGGCCTGTACTTTGTTTACAAAAATACATGGACAGACGGACGGACGGACGGACAGACGGACGGACAGACGGACGGACGGACATGCATAAATCGACTCAGAATGTGATTCTATGCAGATCATCAAAAGGAACTATGGGTCTATCTCGTTTCCTTCTGCCTGTTACAAACAAATGCACAAAGACATAATACCCTGACCACCTTGTGGTGTAGGGTATAAAAACCAATAGTTGTTATTACATATATACTTTATTAGTTGAACCACACATCGCTATTCCTTTCGCTACCCCTTTATATTCATTCAAAGTTTTATATACGAATATTTTGTGGTTTTTAAATGAAAATAAAACTAATTCTAAAATGTAAAAGCACGTAGTTTCTAATGCTTTAGATACAGTGATTTTTCTGTTTTTCCTTCACCAGCGATTTGTTTGGTCTACAAACGCGTAGGCCGACATGTCAGGTACAGCATGAGAAAAGCAGGAACATGCCAGATTTAGTCCACATACAAGAAGAGTTTGTCCTTGGGATTTGTTAGTTGTTATAGCAAATGCCAAGCGCACAGGAAACGGCATTCCTTTAAAGTCCAACGGAAATTCTGTTGCTCGTAGAGCAGCGCTCATTGCCCATTGGCATTTCATCACACTTTTCACACAATCTTGGTTTTGTGTATAACATTCACCATCGGTCAGTAAACTCACCACCAGAAAGTGTAACTCTCCCTCTCTCGTAAACATTTTGTTTGCTAATTCTTTGCGAAATGGAAAATCATGAATCATGATATCAAACAATATGATCTCCTACTCGTTGAAAGCTAAACTGTTACTTTTTGTTGTTGCAAAGAAGCGAGCAGTTCTGGTGGTGAGTTTGCCGATCGAGGGTGAATTTTACATACAAAACTATGATTGTTTGCGGGGTGTGTTGATTGGGCGAGCAATCGCTAGGCCAAGTAGTTAGTGGCTTCACGCTTTTTGACGAACTTTGTAATGAAATCTTCGGTAAAGATTTCTTGACATCTGTCATGCAAGTTCGTCAATTTTCGGAAGAACTAAAAAGTAAGGACAAGGCAAGCCAGGCTAAAGCCATGGTCTCCTTGGTAGGCATGCTAGGTATAAATGGTTAGGTCTTCTACATTTATATTTGCCAACATTAACTCTGTTGTATCGAGACATAAGAGGCACTACCTCCGTCTATTTCTCGATGAGCATCAGCCGGAGGTCATGATGTTGGCAGAACACAAACTATCTCAAAACCACAGATTTGAGATAGGAGGATATGTTAGTTTCTTACAGTATAGAAGTGATTTGAGGGGTGGGGGTACCGCTATACTAGTAGGGGAAAACATAAGATGTGAAAAAGTACCGCTTGATTTGGGACCCATCGCGTGTACTTGTGTTAGAATCTATAGGGCCGGCGGGTCACCACTGTACGCAGTGGCTATGTACTGTAGGCCATCTGAGATTTTCAATATAAATAGCTTAGAACCACTTGGGAACTTAGCTAGATCTGCGGAAGTTATAGTAGGGGCAGACCTCAATGCTAGACACACTAGCTGGTGGGGTGACCAAACATGTACAAGAGGACGGATAGTCTTTGATTTCCTAATCGGCTGTCCAGTTTTAAATGTAATACCCACAGAAGGACCGACCAGGGTCGCTTTTGGATCACAATCCTTTATCGACATCTGTCTGGCTTCGTCTGGTACCCATGTTGATGACAATGGGGGGGCGAGGGATTACAACAGTAGACTGTAATTCCGATCACAGAGCGCTGAAAATGACGGTATACGGGGACGAACCGGAACGTAGACCTAGACGGACTTTCTTCAACTATAGAAGAATGGACAAACGACAATTCAACAGGATATTGGCGGAAGAGCTTCCCAACTGCCAACTTCCTATAGATCGGAATGTCACTCAGTGAGGTTTTCCGAAATACCATGGAGTCCACCATGCCACGAGTGAGGTTTTCCGAAATGCCATGGAGTCCACCATTCCTAGAACATATTCTGGGAATAGAGACTTTCGCCAGAAATACTAGACCTTATCCGGCAAAAGAAAGTTCTACGGAGAAGATTATACCGTACCCTAAACCCTGAGAGGTATATAACTCTCAAGGCAGAAATTCGCAATGCGGATAGAATTATCCAAGGAGCAATTGCGGAATACGAAACAGTTCAGTGGGTCCAATTCCTCAATGGAATCCAGGTGGATGAGCGTATGTACGGTAAAGTTAAGGCTGCAGCAGGTATTAGCCGCCATGCCAAAATCCCAGAACTCGTCGGCAGCGATGGGACCACGGCAGTCATGTCTAGCCAAAAGGCTAACATGTTAGCGGATGTTGTTCAAGGACAATCTGATGCCGTCGATACCACTCCTTTCAGCAATGCTATTAGAAGTGATGTATCAATTTATAATGATAACTCACCACTGGTGACATTTGCAGATAACTTAACTGCAGATGGTTCCATAATAAGTGAGGAAAATACATGGCGTAGTAATAAATTCCTAAAAGCTCCCAATATCGGAGCAGGGTTGAAAAGAAGATCTAATCGCAAATCCGCAGGACCTGATGGAATCCCTGACATTGTGTTAAGGAGGACCGATGGCGCTGCCTGGAAACATATAGCGATTATCTTCAACCACTGTATAAATCTGGGCTATTTCCCGGTTTCATGGAAAAGGGCAATTACAATTCCCATCCTGAAACCTGGCAAGGACTCGACATTATGCAGTAGTTATAGACCAATTACCTTACTCTCAGCGTTCGGGAAGCTTTTTGAGTATTTTTTACTCTCTGATATAAGAGAGAAGTTAGAAGAAGGAGCAATCCTATCTGATAGTCAATTTGGCTTCAGGCAGGGTCATTCAACTTCACATGCCCTGATGGTCTTAGGGGACTATGTGACTAAAGCTCTAAATAACAAACACATAACTATCGCTGTTAGTTTAGATTTTGCCAGAGCGTTCGACAACGTATGGCAAAATGCCATTATATATAAAATGAGAAGGCTAGGCTTTGAGTTTAATATATGTAGAATGGTAGCTAGCTTTTTAGTCTTTTCCGTTTGAGCGTTTGTAAGACACTGAATTTATTTATTAAAAAAACATTTCTTAAGAACTAGTTGTGATAATATGACTTAACCTAAATTATAACTAAGTGTAAATGAGAGAGAGAGAGAGATAGATACCAACCGTACACATGCATATGCACCATGCCACCATAAAACTTAGGGGGAGGTCATACACACGCATAGCTATCTCACATGTGGCAAGCAAACATGCTGCACTTGCTTATCAGTCTGAGTAAAGATTACATCCCATAATCTAACTCCACCATAACACATGCAGCAATTGAAAATTCTGTATTATTTATTTCTAACTCGAAGGTCTGCTCACCACATTTTCTTATCTTATTTCATGTGGACTGTATTAAGAAGATCCCAATTTAACAAATCCCTTTCATCTACACTAGGTAGCCCCGCTATTCTCTTTTATTATAAAAACATGTTCACTTATCCGTGAACATTCTTGGCAGGGGCAAAAATACATATAAAATATAAAAATTACAAATATGAACAATAAAATAGATCTAATAGAAGTGACATTTTAAGAGAAAAGAAGTTAAGTTATAGCACCCAAGTAACTCCTCCATCTATCCTGCCTGGCTCTCTTGAACATCCCTCCTCCTTTATCTGCCGGCTTCAATTTCCAAGCCGAATGCTTTTTATCTGTCGTCTTCTTTCTGTAGCCAAAGTTTCCATTCTTCTCTGGAAGCGCCGTCTCACCGACCTTGGACAGTTTATCGTTCCAGCGTTCATAATTTTCTGTCACCTCGGCTTGTATTTTATTCGCTGCACCACTTCCACTAGTCATCTTCATCACAACTTGACCGTCTTCCAGCATCTTATTATTCCAGCGACGCAGATTGCTTTTCTTCTTAGTTTTCATCTCGCTGGCAAACAGCTTATCTTCGACTTCTTCCAATCTCCCTGTGTCGAGTTTTCCAGGGAGCTGTCCATCTACCTTTTCCAAAGTTGATTCTCTTTCGGCAATTGGGTCTTCCATATAAACCTCTTCAACCATCATTTTTTCGTTGATATTGACCACTAATTTTGCAGCCAATTCATCAGCCTCGATTTTGGATGTTTTCTGCGATATGAGCAACTCTTCCTTAAGTTGCATTATTTAGCCTCCAGCAGAAATATCCTTCTTTCTTTTTCTGGTAATTCTAGATTTGCAGCCAACCCGTCACGTTCGGTTGTAGCTGCAAGTCGTTCTCTTTTTGCACAAGACAACTCATCACTAAGTTGTCTTATTACCGCCTTCAACGCCTTGCCCTCGCGTTCTGCCTCCTGGTTAGCCACTCGTAATTTGTCCTTAGTATCCTCGGCTACACACACAGCATTTTCGACTTCCTCCTTCAATTTGGAGACAAGTTTGAGGGCATCTTCTTTTTCATCTTTCTGTGAAATCAAGGCAAACTCCATTTCCTTAATATCACCTTCCATTTTTCTCATTGCGGCTACCGCTGCTTCGCGCCCCTCTCGCTCGACGTCCAATTTGGATGTTATGCAGGCCACTTGTTTCTTCAAGCCAAGGACTTTCTCTTTGGTCTCCACATTAAGAGCCTGCGTGACTTTAAGGATGATCTTAACATCTTCCAAATACAGCCTCGCTGTCCCATTCGGCTGACTTGCTCTGATAGCAGCTGCTAGTTTGGACTTCTTTAGAAGCATCTCTAAAAATCGCCTATGAACGCCTGGATACGATATCACTTCTCTTGCCGCGTCCATAATTTTTTCTTTGGCGAAGTCAAATACGCCTTCTATGGCTTCTTCTGTCTTTAAGGTACTCATTATTTCCATAATTGTACCCATCATTTCGAGAAGAGTGGCAGCCTCTTCCTTTAGTTTCATCATTGGCGGCCGTTTCACCGATTCGTCCTCCTGGGCATATGCATCACCCCTTCTGTCTGAAGATTTCAAATATGAGGCCCCCTCGGTGTGCACCGCCACCACAGTCTTCTGTGCTGAAGTTTCCTTCTGACTCAGCATCCTTTTATTTGGCTTATAAATTTCTTCTGTATGGGAACAATTCCAGCTGCAGTTTTAGCTCGGTAATTTTCCACTCTTGAAGACCAATTTTAGCCTGATAGAATTTCCTCGATGTTAAGGCAAATTCTTCAACATTTATCCTCTACCGATCCGGCTCGGTGGACCAATGTAAATTGGGATGAATTAAAAGACACAAAGTCTTTTCCGTTTGAGCGTTTGTAAGACACTGAATTTATTTATTAAAAAACATTTCTTAAGAACTAGTTGTGATAATATGACTTAACCTAAATTATAACTAAGTGTAAATGAGAGAGAGAGAGAGATAGATACCAACCGTACACATGCATATGCACCATGCCACCATAAAACTTAGGGGGAGGTCATACACACGCATAGCTATCTCACATGTGGCAAGCAAACATGCTGCACTTGCTTATCAGTCTGAGTAAAGATTACATCCCATAATCTAACTCCACCATAACACATGCAGCAATTGAAAATTCTGTATTATTTATTTCTAACTCGAAGGTCTGCTCACCACATTTTCTTATCTTATTTCATGTGGACTGTATTAAGAAGATCCCAATTTAACAAATCCCTTTCATCTACACTAGGTAGCCCCGCTATTCTCTTTTATTATAAAAACATGTTCACTTATCCGTGAACAAGTGATATACCACGTGCGCCTGATAGGCATTTACTCCTGATTTATGCGGATGACATATTTGTCGCTGCTATGGGAGCCCACGCTGGGAATACTAATAACAGACTGAATGCATATTTAGAGCAACTCTCTGAATACTTCCAAACCTGGAAAATGCATTTAAATGTCGATAAGTGTGAGGCTATAACCTTCAAAGGCAAGAAGAAATACCTGTACCGTAGCGCCAGACAGTACGAACCTTCACTTGCAATTGGAGGGGAAGCCATTAAAAATTCAGACCAAGTCAAATACTTGGGAGTTATTTTTCATAGCAAATTTGAATTTGTAAGACATATTGACTATTTTGGACCTATCAACGTGCCATCGGCAGAAGAGAAGGGCTGACTGTAGAAGTTAGGTCATTAATCTACAAACAGATTATTAGACCATTAATTGCCTACGTCTTTCCTATTTGGTTTGGGATCTCTTCCCACCAAATGGAAAGGCTTCGCATATGGGAAAGACGGATTCTTAGGTCCTGCTTGGGCTTAAGGCCAACACAGGGTGAAGATGGGATATGGCGCATACCGCCCAACAGGGTAGTATATAGTTCCATAGACTTCACCCGCATAGATAAGTTTCTAATGACTAGTGCCCTCAAATTCCTAGATCGGGCAACTTCGTTAGATAATAGTTTAGTTAGGGAAAGCCTTTTACACGACACTGATGTACAAAGGCTAATTCGGGCCAATTATAGGCCGCCGAGTAGCTTAGTTACACTAGATGAAGAAGGTCTTCTATATAGAGAGGACACACTCCTCTTCTATCATCGCAGGTTCGGCTCGCTAGACATTGACGACACTGTCTACCAAATAGCCCAGTAACTGGTGTAACGCCCTTTAATTGTATATATTGTATATAGTAGAATGTAAATTAGATTAAGTAGCATAAATAGATTTAAGTTTAGTTTTAATATAGTATGTAAGAAACAAAAATTATAAAACTGTTAGAGTCCTCTTTTTTTAAACATCTTTTTTTAGGGGAATTATTAATGTAAATTTATTTTACATTTATGTTTATTGATTAATTGAATTAATGTTAGGTAACATTGGCTATGTGACCCCCCTTGTTGTATTAATTAGATAAACTTAGAAAAATAAGAATTATGCTAAGTAATTTTAAGCCATAGACTTAAGAACTATTGTTAGATAATAAGTTATTAAATAACTATGTGTAGAGATCGGATGGAAAAAATAAACTTGAAACTTGCGGGGTGTGTTGAATTTCCCATAGGCGGTCTGCGTAGTTTTTTTCTACTATTGCCTAATACTATTGCAAATACTTTGTGGATCTTGGTTTCTTAATAAAATATTGAAATCTGAGCCGATTTCAATATAATTTTACAATTCTTTTTTTTGTGCCAAATCCCGTCACTCATTCCTAATTTCATTGGAATCGGACATACATATCGCGTTTCATGCATAAAATGTGTGAAATCGGCCGAAAATATGTATGGGATATACATCCAAATATGGACCGATATCAATATAATTTGCCAAACATATTTTTGTACCAAGTTTCATCACATGTTCCAAATTTCACTGAATTTGGGGATACATAACGTGTTTGGTGAAATTAATACACGAAATTGGCCGAAAATATATATGGGAGCTATGTCTGAACTAATTTCAATATAATTTGGCAAATTTATTTTTGTAGCAAATTTCGTCACACATTCCAAATTTTATTGGAATCGGCCGATAATATATAGGGGAGCTATATCCAAATCTGAACCGATATCAATAAAAATTTGGAAATTTATTTTTGTTCCAAACATATTCCAAGGAACTATATCCAAATCTAAACGGATTTCAAACGTACGAACATTTTCTTCTTTTAAAAATATATATGTGTTTTTAACTTTCTATTCTACAAGGGCCTTGACAAAGGAATATGAAAGATTAATGCATGCCTGGAGCGGGCGATTTTAATTCTGGAGCTTCTTAAAATTAAATATATTTTGGATATAGACGAGAAAAATCATCAACTTCATAAACTTGATAAGTCTTGCACATGCGTACAGCCGAAGAGCCATCGACAGTAAATTTTGCAAAAGCAATGATATAATATATAAACACGTCATTGTTTGTACTTTGTATGACGATGCGGCGATTTGGAGGTTTTTGAAGTAGCTGACATCAAATAAATGTCAAAACAGCGCAAAATTTTACTTCCACGGAAAGAATTTTTCTCGAGAGATGATTGCTCCAAGCATGTATAATTGAGGACAACAATTTGTGCATACATCTTTTCCGTACCGTGCAAAATTTGAAATGCTTTTGTTTTTTATAAAAATTAAGCTGTTTAAATCAACAATATAGTCGGGTTCCTCAAACAAGAAAGAATTACTGAATTATTCGAAGACTGTTTCAGGGAACACTTTCAAGATTTAGCTGCATATTTCCTTTCACTTCGATATACATAGAATATATATTTTGCTATATATACGATATCTTGGATATCAGCATCGATGTAACGCTAAGAACTTACCTTTTCGTGTATTTGTGATTTCGCAGTGGTCAAAAAATATTTGCGGATTAATTTCGTATTTTTAACATTTTAGCCGCTAAATATAATCCGATGACCATTCACATTGGTAGACTTCTGCAGCTTCCTTAACTCTAGATTGTGAACTTATTGAAAATTGCGAATAATTTTCCTTTGATTCTCCTCGCATATGGTCTAAGTTTTCCTGTAGCCCTCATATAAACTTATATCCCAAATATTCGGTATTATGATGGATGTCATACAAGCCTGTGTCACATGATAGGCAGAAGTTCTTCACATTGCTATCCATCCGGGCCTAAAACGTACGGTACTCACTTTATATTAATCCATGACTGCTAATACCGCGTCAAAGTGAGAGCATTTTCAATTTCAATTTCGTGAGGATCGAGACATAATTGCGACCTGTAATGTCATTACAAATTAACACGGGCAGACGGACGGACATACATAGTTAGATCGACTCAGCTCTGCGAGATAGGAAGATCCATATATGTACATGCAATTTGACAGCAAAGTAATTAGCCAGTTGAAATTTCTTCGTAACCTGGGAGGGAGCCTCCGCTTCTACCAAACTTAGATCAGGTGTAAAAACTAGAAAAATAGGTCCACACTTTTGGTACCTCCTTACCTTTGTAAGAATATTTTGAATATTCGTGAATATCGCACATTGGATGTCTATCAAATCCACTTTTTCTAAACAAAAAGTAACCATTTTCGCACAATT
The DNA here is from genome assembly GCF_030504385.1 of Musca domestica. Lineage (NCBI taxonomy): Eukaryota > Metazoa > Arthropoda > Insecta > Diptera > Muscidae > Musca > Musca domestica. The sequence goes on along the minus strand of NW_026712273.1, from coordinate 622,560 downwards.
CACAAAACGGAGGTTATTTTGGTAAAAATTTTAAAAATAGTTTCAAACATATTGGTCCTGGACCTATTATGCCTATAGGCCCCGGAACAACAATATTTGCGTGAAAAGCAATAATAACCAGTAAAGAAGGTCAAAAGTTTGGCGGACCTACTATATAATACCCTACACCCCTATGAATGTTTTGTTAATCTACCCGTAACAAATAAACGTTTATATTGGTTTGTATTTATATGAAGTAGATCATACCAACTAATTATTAGTTGTAAATCGATCTCGAACATATAAATAAGATGTATCTTATATGTTGTACCAATTATCATTGTTATGGATTCCATATTACGGATTTGATGGATTCAAATATCAAATCGGATAAAACAGATATAGATATATCTGAATTGATTTTCAATGAATTTGACACACTGATTTCTAAGCTGACTTCGGTTGTCCGCCTGACTCATTTGGTGCACACAAAAAATCGGATAAAGATATGTATGGGAGTTATATTGAAATCTGAAACGATGTAGACGGCATTTGTTATTTCTAAGCTATGTTAGATATCTTATATCGATAATATTTATTATGGATTCCGTATTACGGTTAGGAAGGACTTAAAATTCAAATCGATTCTATGAAGTTAATCAAAATAATATTGATCCAGTTCCTGCTCTTTGAGAGCTAAATGAATGACCCTTAATTTGGATGTTAGAATGCTAACGCATCTAATAGTTGGCATATCTTGAAAGATTTGTATTATAAGATATCACCCGACTACAGCCTTTGCTGACTTGTTTTGTATGGCAATTGACAAAAACACACGAGCTTTGATTAAAATTTAACGTAAATGCGCTATGACGCCAGGGAATCCCTAGACGGACTGGGCGTACACAGTTAGGAAATTCTCGCATTTATCGATGAGATCCTACAGAGCGGTTCCAGACTAACTGACCTCCCTGACCTCGCCCTCACAGACGAGGGCCTGAATAAGACTATTATTACAGACAAGCCAACGAAGGATGACCTTAGTCAGATGGTAATTGAGAAGGAACGTAAGGACAACCAATTTGGGAATGTCTCAAATCCAGCGTGTCCTATATCGGCAGCAGTCGATAAATCGATATATGATAACATAAATAACAGCATTTATTATATGTTACAGAACAGGCGGATTTACCCCTTTTGTTAAGGTATTTTTATGTATTTCTACGTCTATATGGTCTATGTCGTAAATACGTATTGACCAATTTTGACCGGAATTACAATATCCGATTAATTAAAAACGTCAAGGGAATAACATTTGTTTGTATTAACCTATCTCTGACATGAGCATCTCTACATACAGGGTGAGATAAAAAACTTCAACAAATTCAAACGGCATAATTTTTACATTTTTTTTTTTTTAATTTTATTGAATGAAAGCAAAAAATTTCGGAAATAGCAAAAAATTATAGAAAAAGTTTAGATTTGTGCAAATCGGTCACCTTTGGTACGAAGCATGGCCTTCAGACGGCCAATGAAACCGTCACACGCTGCCAAATGTTGCTCTGCGGTATTCTGACCCATTCCCGGCGAAGCGCTTGTTCGAGGTGATCGACACTTTGGTATTTTTAGTGCCAACCTTGCTTTCCAAAATACTCCAGACATAATAGTCCAACTGAGTGGTATTGGAAGATTTTGGTGGCCACTGTGCACTGGATATGAAGCGATGAACCTCATTTTGTAACCATTTTTGGGTGGCGCGTGTTGAGGCCTTTTGGAATGTCCAAGGTCTGCGGCCAAAGTGTTTGCGTTCCCAAGGCTTTAATACACCCTCCAGAATATTTGACAATAATATTCGGCATTTATTCTGATGCCACTGTCGACTATTAAGAGCGGAGAGCGATCGGTCGTTTTTTTTTTTTTTTTTTTTTTTTTTGGTGGCCAACCGATGGTTCACATTTTCAGCTGACCTTTGTGGCAAGTTTGTTTGTTTACAAACTGCTGGACATCGATTGTTTTCTCATCGGAGTTCAGTTCACCACTTTAAAACCAAGTGAAGGAACTCTTTAGCTTTTTTGAGTCTATTTTCTTTCTGTTACGGTGGAAGTTCTTGCACTTTTTGGAATTTCAATGGCTTTGCCCGAGCTCATTTTTCAATATTTCCCAAATGGAATATTGCGATATGTTTAACTCACGAGCCATTTTTCGACCACTGCGACGCGGGTCTCGATCAAGTCGCTTCTTTTCCCTTTGAACCATTTCTGCTGATGTTGCTGTTTTGTTCCGTCCACTTCCTTGACGTCGGGCTACGAGACAAAAAAGACTTATTCACATTTAAATGCTGGAGTGCTCTATCGATAGCCACTTGTGGTTTTCCAGCCAAATATAAAGAAATCACACTATCACGATTCAATTTCATAACGAATAACTATTTTTTCTGGAAAATTCTCACCAAAATGCTTTTATACGCTTTTAAACAATGTAATGAGCTGTCACTGTATCAATTTAAACAGCCGTCGGACGAGTGGCTCAGAAATGACAGCAGTCTGAAGTTGGCTTCAGTTTTTTTTAATCTCACCCTGTATGCTGTTTATAAACAATGTTTTAAAAATGTTTTTTGTCTAGTCTTTACATTTATATGTCTTTAAACATGAGTGACATATTCAAACTTTTTCATTTACAAAAACTGGTCATTTGTATTCTCATTTGAACTGCATAAAGTAATAATTTTAATGCATACAATGGACATACCGGAGGCAATTTTGAAAAGCATTTTAAACCAGTCATCAATGACACCAAGCGTTTCCTTTCTGCAGTGGTGCGCAATTTTTCATCTGTTCGTATTAATGATTTCTCCTGTAAGAATATATAATTATTAATATAATTCATTTCGTAATTGAATAACCAAAATTAAGTCTAAAACCCAATAAGGGAAAGACAATTGTAGAATGGGTTGCTTTTGTTAACCCCACAACAATTCAACCATATCACTAATCCCTATACCCTATTTATATAACTTGATATAAAAAATATTTTTTAGAACATCAAAGATCCTGAATTGCAATTATTTTATGTATGCGTTAGATTTCATTTATGTTATGCACCAAACACGATATGTATGTCCGATTCCAATGAAATTCAGAATGTGTGGCTGAATTTGGTTACAATAATTAATTTGACAAATTAATCAGAAATAGGTTTGGATGTAGCGCCCAACCGATTTCACATATTTTATTCACCAAACACGAAACACCAAATATGGAAGGTGTGACCGATGGAAGGTGTGACCAATTGCAACAGAAATGCAAACTCAACCTCAAAAGATTGCAGTTTCCTGCACTCTTGCAATTTGCTATAAAATTAATAAATCCGAAGGACAAACCCTTCGTGTATGCGGACTAAATTTGGCATGCTCCTGCTTTTCTCATGGTCAGCTGTTCCTGGCATGTTCACTCGTTGGTAGACCGAGCGGTTTGTTTGTTTACGGTTTAAAGCATTAAATTTTCAATTTGGTTTATTTTTTTTAACAACCAAATATTCGTATATAAAATTTTGGATGCATATAAAATCAAAAGGGGTAGCGAAGCGCACCGGGTTCAGCTAGCTACTTATATCCAATATTCGAACGTGTTCCACTTTAAACTGCACGTACCAGAGAGTTCGTCTGGAGGATGCTATTAACATTCTCAAAGTGCTATAAAGACAATTTCCTACAAATGTTATCTTTTGGGTATCATAATGTGGGCAGTATACTAATTTTAACAGACAGACGGGCATGCTTTGGTTCAGATGGAGGTCCGCAGAATTGTATTGAAAATGCCCTATATTGGTCTACATTTCAGACCCCATATAACTGTATCCCCAATATTCGGTATTTTCATGATTTGTTTCGCATTTTTCACCGAAATTGTATCAAATTTGGAGTTCGTAATGGATACTATCTCCACTTTAAAATTTTACATTTACAGATCCACGCCTTCGTCTACGCCCATTGTGGAAAACCACAAGTGGCTATCGTTAGAGCACTCCAGCATTCGAATATGTCTCGTACCATCGCTCGTTACCGTGATACTGGTAGCGTAGCCCGATGTCAAGGAAGTGGACGGAAGAAAACAGCAACATCAGCAGGATGAAAATGAGGTTTCTCGCTTCATTTCAAGCGCACAATGGCCACCAATCCGTTGGACTGTCGTGTCTGGAGTATTTTGGAAAGCAAGATGGGCACTAAAAAATACCAAAGCGTCGACCACCTCAAGCTAGCACTTCGCCGGGAATGGGCCAAAATACTGCAGAGTAACATTTGGGCAGCGTGTGACGGTTTCATTGGCAGTTTGAAGCCCATGATTCGTGCCAAAGGTGACTAATTCGAACAAATCTAAACTTATTTTAATATTTGATGCTATTTCCGACATATTTTGCTTCCATTCAATAAAATTTACAAAAAATGCAAACATTATGGCGTTTGACTTTGTTGCCGTTTTTTTATCTCACCCCGTATTTAAAACGGCAACATGGCTATCTACACTTATATCTCGCCCAGTTTCACTTATATTTTCGCCCAAAAATCATATTGGAGAGTACATACATTGTAGATTGTATATCCAATTTTTGATTAAGTTATTTCTCCTTACCTCTAAATTCAGAAGACCAATTTTTTGCTTCGGACGTATCAACAATGCTATATTTTTCTTAACGTTGAGCGATAGCTTTTCCTCTCCGACATCAGTTAACCAAGAACGATTCAAAATTACGCAGCGCACAATTTTTCGAAACCGCTGTCGAGCAATTGCTCGTCTTTTGAGTTCCTCAGCATATCGATTTCTGTTCGATAATTGCATTGTAAATTAAATGAAAAATGTATATGAGAATTAGGAAATTATTTATAAGTTGACATTTTACGAAACAAAGTATATTTAATAAGGTATACGTGAAAATCTGTTTTCCTAAAGATAATTTACCCAGTCTATCTATATATAAAAGATATAAGAGACTTAAATTAACGCCCATAGGAAACGGCTGAAGCTACAATCTTGAAATTTTGCACGAGGGTCAGTCTTGGGAGTGTGATAAGTCTGGGTTTTTGGTCTCTAGGAGTGTGATAAGTCTGGGTTTTTGGAAATTCTTACTTAAAGGATACGAAAGGTACTGAAAATTGGACAAACCGAATGAGCCAGAATTAAAAAATTAGAAACTAGAGTCACTGATGGAGGAAAGATGTACCAAAGTGTTTTTAAGGTTACAAAAAGTACAAAAATGATACTAAACTTGTAAAATTGTACCATTAGGAATTATGTGAACAAATAGAGCTAAGGCTGCAAATACATAAAAAGCTTGAAGTCATGGCTAGGCATATTAATGTCAAATTATAAGGAAAAACGACGGCAGGATTTTAGTGCGGCTCTGTAATTCCTTTGTGAAATGTCACAAAATAGGCCGTGCCATGACTTCAAGCTTCTTATGTACTTAGCCCTTAACAAATTGAAAATTAGCATGAGAAGTAAGTTTGATATATAAAGTCAGTTTTTTGAAGTGTGCACTGAGTGTGCGAACTGTACTAAATGGTATTAAATTTGGAACAGTCTGGTTTAGAGTGAACGGAATAAATTTTTTTTGGTGACAGTAAATTTGAGATAAATAGGTCTTTTGGAAATGCACACTACTAGTGAACGAAAAGTGCTAAATAGTACTTTTTTGGTAATATTTGGTATCGGCTGAACATATGTTTACAATTTTTTGAAAATTATTAATTTGACGAAATCTCATGTCAAAATATTTATTTATAAATGTATTGTACATACACAAATCCGAGATGGGAACCTACCTTCTATGCAGTGAAATTTGACAAAGTAAATGACACTAGAGCCCATTTTCCCCAGTAAATTAAATTTCAGTGCATTTTGGTGATTCGATTTGCGTCGTTTTGAGTTCTGTCGCGATTCTCCGGTCCCCATTAACGACGCAAGTCGGGGCTCTAGTGTATTTGAAATGACTTTACCTTCTTGATTTTAAATTATTGTACCATGATTGAATGTATCTGTAAAAATTAATTCAGTACGAACATATTCTTGCAGGTCTGGAATAGACCAACTATATTAAAGTCATATGAAATGTGACGTTTTCATATTTTTCATTTTTATAGCATACTTTAAAGAACACGCAACAAACTAAAAGTAACTCCATATTACATCATCTACACACAATACATTATCATAAATTCGCTTGTAGTTTATGTATTCTATATGTTTAATACATTTTTTTAAATTTTAATATACCATAAAGGTTTCCATTTTGGACTAAAAATTCTGGTGATCTCCTAGAAGTATGCTATGAAAAAGTTACTTTACAAATTACTCTAAAATCATGTAAAATCTTCAAACGAACTTCCCAGGGGGCCTTTCATGATTTGAAAATACTATGTGAGCATTTGTTGGTAGAAAGCAATACAAACGTCACCTGAAAAAATCAAATATGAATCAAAGACAAAGAAAGCTTAAAAATGCACTTCTATCAAATGTTTTCATCCAACAGCCTTTACTTGCAATAACTAAAGGTGTAGGTATGTAGGCAGCTCGAAGTCTTCGCATGACATATACACTAGAGCCCCGACTTGCGTCGTTAATGGGGACCGGACGCAACTCAAAACGACTCAAATCGAATAACCTTTATATATACATACATATACAAAATGCACTGAAATTTAGTATACTAGGGAAAATATTCAAAACAAAGAAAAAAATTATATTTTTGATAAAAAAACAAGTATGAATACATTTTTTTTTATTCCATTTATTTCAAAAAAATGTTTATAATTATTATAAAGAAATTACAAAACAATAAATTAAGAAAAATATATCAAAAATTAAATTCATTAACATATGTATGTACATATAGCACCATAAAGAAAAGGAAAATTTCCTTATTTTACGCAATTTGAAAATTTGTTAACGAACAGGTGACGATCAGTGTTGCCAGAAGTTGTAAAAATGCTAAACAACAGAATATATGCCAATTTAGGCTCTGCAAATGCAAAAAAATAGTAATGCACAATGTAGCTCGGACCGACGCAACTTGAAATTGCAACGACGCAAATCGGGACGACGCAAGTTGGGGCTCTTGTGTATTGTGACATATGGTAAAGGGATGCCAAAGCCGCACTCGAACCCTGCGGTACTGTTTCTTATAATTTGAAATTAATATGCCTAGTCATGATGCCAAGCACACCTTAAGACCATAAAAAATATATATATGTTGATATTTAGGAATACATTTCATTCGTGCCACGTTAATTTATAAGGTACACCATACAAGTCACCTGAATACAATTTCTGCTTATCATAGTCTTGCAGTGTCAAAATATATGCACAGTTTTGTTGTGGCTGTATGCATGGCATAATTACAGAAGGTAGAACAAAGCTACCTCCCAAATACATTTTATACCCTCCACCATAGCATGGAGGAAATATTAAGTTTGTCATTCCATTTGTAACACCTCGAATATATACATTTTAGACCCCACAAAGTACATATATTCTTGATCAGCATAAGATTCTATGTCGATTTAGCTATGTCCGTCCGTCTATCCGTCAGTGGAAATCACTCTAGCTTTCGAATGAATTGAAGTAGATTGATCAAATTTTACTCAAATGTATATTATGTTTGCAGGACTTTTGGTATTGAAAATGGGACATGTAGGTCCTCGTTTTGGTATAGCTACCATATAGCGGTTCCTCCTGATTTTCGGTATTTTGATGATGATAATGTAGCTATAAACACCGATTTTTTTAAGTTTCGCATTTGAATATTGTAATGGCTTATGACAAGAGTTACCTTTGCAGGTCCATGTCGTCGTATATACCCTAATGTAAAAGCTTCATTCGGTATTTTTAAGATTTTAACAGACTTTTTAATGGATTTTATTGTTTTTGAGAATTGCCAAAGTCGTTCCAAAAGGTGGAGGGTATTTCAAGTTCGGCCCGGCTTACAAACTTACAGCTTTTTACTTGTTTTCTTTTGATGTCCCTATTCTGTTAAAACATATACACAGTTTGTATATATGTGTGTATTGTTTTGAATAAAAGAGATAATTATTTGAAATTATTTTAAATTTAGAGACAATAGAAATGCATATTTTTCACTTAACGGACAAATAAAATGTATAATTTTGAGATAAAATAATATTGTCCTGTCTTGGATTAAATTTTGTAGAGAAACTCCAAAATGTCATTCAAGTTTTGTAGGTTTTCCCCAATATAATAATTTTTTGAAGAAATGTTAAATAAACAAAACCAATTGTTGCTTGTTTAAAAAGTTAATTTGACACAATAAGACTCCGGTACAGAGTTACATTTTCCTAGTTTCCTTGAAGTTGAGCAACCTTTCTTATTGAACCATGCAACACCTGGCTTCGGAGTTGTGTCTTTCACAAAAAAGGAATTTTTGGAATATACCCAACTAAACCCAGTACAGAGTTTAATTTTCCTAGTTTCCTCGAAGTTGAGTAACCTTTTTTATTGAACCATGCAACACTCTGGCTTCGGAGTTGTGTCTTTCTAATTTGAATTAACAAATCAACTGCTTTTAATAATAATTCCTGATCATGATTTCGTTCTGTAGACTCAGTTTTCATCGTCCGTAATTTTATTAAAATTTCATGTATGTTGAAAATAAAATTGGCGCTTATATTGCTATTACATTCACACTTGCACTTGCCTTTTAATTATTATACCGTGGTGTCTTTTAAGCCTAAAAAGAATCAACTTTTGATTTTGGTTTGGTTTTTTACCTTTTAAATGACATAAGTTAGAAAAACAGTATGTCGGTAACACGGTTCACCTTTGTAATAATAAACTTTATAGATGTAACAACAGCAAATTGAAACGGCTTTACCTCTCTCTCTCTCTCTCTCTCTCTTTGTGGCCTTATACATACATAGACAAATGAAGATGAAGATATAGACAACGAAAGGTTAGTTTTGTCTTTTTATCCAGGTGGCTCTCATCATGTTTTGCATAGTCAACATGCCGATTTACGCGTACGCGTTCAACCTACTCGAATTCTCTTCGATCGTTCCCAACGCAAACACATTTTATCGTTTTTCAAGAATTTCACTTTATTTTTCCGGATTTTTTCGATTACGACGTTAGAATTGAGTTATTTCAATATTCTCACTCAAACTCCTGAAACGATATAGACGACATCTGCTGATTCAATTTTTTTCGAATATAAATGGTGAGAGCATTTCGTTGTCTATATTTTCATTTCTCTATGCCTTATGTCTTGTGTTAGTCCTAGTTCCTAAAAACTAACTACAACTGAACTAAAATTACACCAAAGGCGTACCATTATATATTTTACTGCATATTTGAAAATTCGGAGTCAACACAAAACTATGTAACAACGGCCAAAATATTATTTCTGTTTTAACACTAGGACATTGATTGTACGATCTTCCAATTTTTCGTTCGATTTATTTGAAATGTAAACCCTGTTGTGTAACAACGTACATGTAAAGAGGTCGAAAATCGAACACTGAATTCCTAACGTTCATTTCTGTATTATTTGTTTTTAGTTTGTTTTGGTTTTTGATTTTTTCTTTGGTCAATTCAAAATAAATTATTTACTTTTTTAACACAACAATTAAATACTAAGAAAGGGCCAAGTGTAACAAGATTTGTTTGATATGGAAAATGAATTACGGAAAGGAGAAAAAGATTCAATGGTAATATAAATATATTTGATTATTCAGTGAAAAACTTTCACTTTAATTTACTTCATTTTAGGAAAGCACACGTAGACATGATTCAACTACAATATCTTTGAAAGCGCTAATCGTATTTTTCGCAGCTTCTATACTTTCTTCAGTTATCATAGACTTTCTGCCAATACAACAAAATCCCTGGAAATGGGATACCACAAATACGAGCGCGCCCCAATATTGCACAGAGGAGAAAACGTACGCCATATATGCCAGAAGCAAGAGTGAGGATCACTTGATACACGTTGTTAATGTTTTGGAGAAATTGGGTTACACTCGTGTTAGTTTGGAGAAAAACTGGCAACTGTTATGGGCACATGACTATCCATTTTTAAAGATGAAGGAACGTATGAAACGTTTAGAAAACTATCAAATTGTGAATCATTTCCCGGGATGTGGATTTCTAACAAATAAGGTAGACTTATCGACGTCTGCACTGCTATTTCTTCCGCGTGCCTTTCGTCTCCCATCACAAAAAGATGAATTTCTGGAATATACCCGACTAAACCCATCAGCTCTTTTTGTTGAAAAACATAATGAACATCGTCACATTGTTATACGTTCGCCAGAGGAAATCAATCTAAACTCCACTACATCCTTTGTCCAGGAGTATATCCAAAACCCATATTTAGTTGATGGGTATAAATTCGATATGGGCGTCTATGTCGTTATCACATCCGTCAATCCATTGAGGATCTACATGTACAGTGGGGATGTTTTATTTCGATATTGTCCAGTTAAATATCATCCATTTGATGCTTCCAATATTGATAAATACATTGTTGGTGACGATTATTTGCCAACATGGCAAGTGCCTTCTCTGATCAAATATTATTCGCAATTCGGCGGCAGCATGAGAAGTGCATTCGATGCTTATGTGAGGGATCAGCAGATGGATCCAACAGGGATTTGGGTGCAAGTCGAAGATATAATACGCCGTACAATTTTAGAAAAAGAACGAGACATTGTGAATATTCTTCGGTCGTATAAAACGCGCAATTTTTTCGATTTGATGCGTTTTGATCTTATTGTTGATAAAAATTTGAAAGTCTATTTGATGGAAGCAAACATGTCTCCAAATCTTTCATCAGCGCACTTCAAGCCAAATTCAGTTCTTTATGAACAAATACTGTACAACGTTTTGAATTTGGTTGGTATTGGAACACCAATTAAAATGCCGGATGATTGCAGGTAAGTGGGCAATAAATATGCGTCAGAATGTTTCGAATTAGTTTTATACATACATTCAAAAAATAACTGATTTTAAATTTCAAACGAATATCATTTTTAATGATATTAACCAAATAACGGTAAAGAGAAATAAGATTTAATGTTAATTTTGAACGTTGCAGCCAACATCGATATTTCATATTTCATCTATATATTTATTTAAGATAAATATACAGTATGCATCTTCATATCAAAAAAAAAAAAAAAATTGACGTTTTGAAAGTCTTTCCTGACGAAAAAAAAATATCATTCATTTATGGAACAGTATTGGCCTGTTTGTTCGGGATACCATAGTATTTAATCCCATTATTGTTGCTTTTATAAAACACCGTTTGTTCATTAATGGAAAAAGATGGTAATGTTTGCCAGAAGTTAGGCAGGGAATACTTAAGTTTCGGAAAGAGCCACCATACCTAATCAGTTCCCTTGTTTTTGTCTGGGATTTTCTCCCCAGAAGTTATTTTACAAAAAACTCCTGTGACAAAAAAACTTTTTTATCCAAGTGACGTGATCGTAAGCGGAACCAAAGAATTACTTTGAACTAAAATTGTTTTTTTTTTAAATCTTCTAAATCTTACAACCGCACTTATAAACATTTTCATCTCTCTCCACTTGTTGCGCTATTGGTTTACATGAACAAAATAGCATAACCATGTAAGTTAGTTTTGTCTGTTACCACAAAGATCCCTTCGGCGACCGTGGCTTGTCTATTAATAGAACAGTGTTGACATGTTTGTTCGGGATACCATAGTATTTTGTTGTTGCAAAATAGTCAGGCCTAATCCCATTATTGTTGTCTTATCCTGCATAGGCTTTCTTATATTAAAATAATTTAATACAGCTTCGACAAAAATTCTTCATTCCAAAAAAATTCACTAGGAACTCAGTTTCGATTGTAACACATATTTGAATATTCCCATATAAATTACATATTTTCTCACAAATTGGTAATATCAGTCTTTGTTCCTTTCAAATCAACTTTCGTTTTGGAAAATTAAAAATGGAAAATCATGATCAAAATGATTGAGTGGGAGACAAGGATGATATACAATTTAATATAGATCAATTTATATCCAGATTTCTTATCCATAAATGTAATGATTACATGAACTTGGAATTCTCTTCTTTAGATTAAATGCTGTTAATGAAATTATAGCAACAGATCAGAGCCTGTCGACGAACCTCAATAAATGTGCATCACTAGCCTGCCATAGGTCTTGCAACAAACAAGGATGTGATCTGTGTTTGCCTTGCCTTACAGGAAGTGAGTATGATATGTTATATAGAGCACACATGGAACACCTTCATAGGGGTAACATGAGACGTCTGTTCCCCCCGTCATTTGTAAGTACACTTTCTACAGCTTGTCATAAATTGATTATTAAATATACATCATTTTAATTGCAGATTAGAGCTGATACAGTAAATATCAACGCAGAAATACAAAATATGACAAAACTCAATGCTTGGATGACACGATGGTTCTTCTACAAGTGCCTTTACGATGCCAGCTGGTGTCATTAGAATAATACGTTGCATTAAGATAACACGAGGTTGACCTTTGTGGAATGTAACGTTTTAATGGGACTTTGATGTAATCGTTACTTTTTGACAATAACTGGAATCTCTTTAAAATGAGTATTGTACATTGTTTTCATTCTAAACCTTTCACAGATATTATTACGCGAGTGAGATATTATTTATTTTTAATTGGCAAATCAAAGAACAACATTCCTCATTAATTGTTAATAAGTATATTATGTACATATATTATTAAAGCTGATTTTTTCATTAACTCGCCTTTACACGCCCTTGAATAAATTAAATAACAACCAAGTTCTGAGACCAGATCCTGTTGCGACTCTTCTGTCGTATATGCTTCTTTAAAATTCTGAAACAAAGATTGTTTTTACTTCAATATAATTCAAGTTCCTTTATAACTCACCTTAGTTTCACAATATTTCGTAACGCAACGCAGAACTTCAATTCTTACAATGATTTAAGGAATATAATAAAAAATTGAGTGTGAACATTGAATTGAAATAGGATGGCTGATTTAGTACAACAACTATTTTACTCAAGCTTATGTGTCGTATTAAATACTATGCATTTCGATTAGATTCCTCTATATCGAAGATCCTGCCAACGCGAAACTGACCAAAGACCTATGTTTGGCCTTTATTAACTTTTATCCAATCTTACGGTGGAGTTGTCCACTTTACTAAAATTGGAGAGAAGTATTCGATTTAAGTTTCAAGAGTATTCAATTTAAGTTTCAACAGTATTCGATTTAAGTGTCAACGTAACCGTTCAGGTCCTCACTTTGTCGCCGTCTGTGGGAACAAAAGCCGTATAGTTATTGCGAGTTAACCGGAGACCTTATTATTGAATAAGTATGGCTCCTAAACTAAGGCGATGTAGATTTTAGAACTCAAGTGATGTAGATCAATCTGCACTTATAGAGGGAATCGAATGGCAATCCTTCGCAAACAATACTCTCTATCGACTTTTTTTTGGAAGGCCCTTTCATCTTTATCGATGGCTTCCTTTATGAGGATCTTCCTCAAACCACCACTCCGCTACCGTATCATATGAAACCCACTGTTGAACTGCCTGCGTCGTTAACTTTTTCTTCGTCTAAGGTTGCTGTCTCTTAGCTGACCGCATGATATCCACTACTGAATTAATCTCGATAAAATAAAAACAAAAATAATTGAGTAAAAACGACTCATTTGAAATCAAATTTTATTTTACCAAATTAATGAAATAATTAACAATATAAATAATGATATTTTGAGAGGTATAGGAAATTAAAAAAAAAAAAAAAAAAAAAAAAAAAAAAAAAAAAACAGCACTCAATGGCCACCAAAATCTCCGGATACCAATCCGTTAGACTATTGTGTCTGGGGTATTTTTAAAAGAAAGGTTGGCACTAAAAAATAACAAAGTGTCGATCACCTCAAGCAAGCGCTTCGACGGGAATGGGCCAAAATTCCGCAGAGCAACATTCGGGCAGCGTGTGTTGTTTCATTGGCCGTTTGAAGGCCATAATTCGTGCCAAAGTTGACCAATTCGAACAAATCTAAACTTATTCTAAAATTTTATGCTATTTCCGAAATTTTTTGCGTTCATTCAATAAAATTAAAAAAAAAAACAAAAATGTAAAAATTATGGCGTTTGACTTTGTTGCAGTATTATTATACCCTCCACCTTGGAAAGGAGGGTATATTAACTTTGTCATTCCGTTTGTAACATCCCTAAATATTCGTTTTAGACCCCATAAAGTATATATATTCATAATCAGCATAAAATTCTAAGTCGATTTAACGATGTCCGTCTGTCTGTCTGTCCGTCTGTCTGTCTGTCTGTCTGTCCGTCTGTCTGTCTGTCTGTCTGTTGAAATCACGATACAGCCCACATTATTTGACGTAGAGCTCCAAAATTTAGCAGAGCTATTTGCATTGTGTCTAGGATGGTTGGTATTGAAAATGAGATATATCGGTCCACGTTCTGGTATAGTCCCCATATAACGGTACCTCCCGATATTCGGTATTTTGATGATTTATGCCACATTTTTTCACGGATTTGTCTTAAAATTGGTATTTGTAGGTCATAGCGGGTCCCTGAGCGTGTGGCAAAACATTGCATGTATAGGTCCACGTTGTGGTATAGCCCCCATATAAAGGTACCTCCCGATATTTAGTATTTTAGTTTTTTTTTACCACATTTTTTCACGGATTTGTCTGAAAATCGGTATTTGTTGGTCATAATGGGTTCCAGCTCCGGTGGCGAAACATTGTAATTATAGGTCCACGTCTTGGTATAGCCTCCATATAACGGTACCTCCCGATATTCGGTAATTTGATGATTTTTGCCACATTTTTTCAGGGATTTGTTCGAAAATTGGTATTGTTGGTCATAATTGGTTCCAGCTTCGGTGGCGAAACATTGCATGCATGGGTCCATGATTTGATATAGCCCCCATATAACGGTACCTCCCGATATTCGGTATTTTGATGGTTTTTGCCACATTTTTTCACTGATTTGTCTAAAAATTGGTATTTGTGGGTCATAATGGGTTCCAGCTCCGGTGGCGAAACATTGTAATTATAGTTCCACGTTTTGGTATAGCCCCCATATAACGGTACCTCCCCATAATCGGCATTTTAATGGTTTTTGCCACATTTCTTCTAATGTTTCTTTTACCCTAAGGTGGAGGGTATTAAAAGTTTGGCCCGGCCGAACTTAATGTTTTTTTACTTGTTTTTATCTCACGCTGTATTTAGGTCCAAACGACGCACGGGTATTATTGGCAAATATGTATCATGTAATGATAAGATGTCTAAACTATAGATTTATTTTTTAAATAATTAATGTGTCAATATAGTATTGTGAATAAAAGACAAGTAAAAAAGCAATAAGATCGGATGAATAATGTCGATAAAATCATCGAAATACCGAATATCGAAGGTATTGTTAAATGGTAGCTTTACGAAGACATGGACCTACATACGCAATTTTTTGTCATACGCTGTAGTAGCCATTACGAACTTTGAAAACCAGTAAGGGAAGCTCAAAAGTCGGGCGGGGTCGACTATATGATACCCTACACCACTATGCATATTTAGTAGAGCTCTCGTAAAAATGGTTTATATTGGACATTTCTGAGCTCTATGAGATATCTGGTACAAAATATGATTATGGTAGAGTGCATATTCCGAAAGTTAGAGATTTAAACACCAAATCGCATGAAACATATATAGCTAGAGCTATATCTGAACCGATTTTCACCAAGTTTTAAATGTTAATTTCTAGAATGAATTCGCTCGGAGGTGCAACGTTTCACTCACTTTGGGCTGAATTTAGCCATTTGGATCACAAGAAACCTAAAATCGGACGAAGATATATAGGGAAGCTATATCCAAATCTGATCCGATCTTGATAAAATTTGAATCATGTATTGCTAAGCTGAATCTAATATCTGGTACCAAATCTCATTTTTATGGGGTATATATTACGAATGTAAGGGACTTAAACACCAAAATCGGATGAAACATATATGTATATGAGAGCTATAGCTATATCTGAACCGATTTCCACCAAATTTAAAGTACTTATTTCTATACTAAATTCGGTCGGAAGTGCCAAAATTCACACTTGACTGATATTAGCCATTTTGTGCACAAAAAACCTAAAATCGGGTAAAGATATATATGGGAGCTATATCCAAATCTGGACCGAACTTGATAACATTTGATCTATGAATTGCTAGGCTGTATCTGATATCTGGTGCTAAATATCAGTCTTGTGAAGTGCATATAACGAATGTAAGGGACTTAAACACCAAAATCGGATGAAACATATATATGGGAGCTATAACTATATTTGAACCGCTTTTCACCAAATTTGAAGCACATGTTTGTAGGCTGAATTGCACATGAAACCTAAAATCGGATGAAGATATATAGAGGAGCTATATCTAAATTTGGGCCGATTTTCACCAATTTCAATAGGGTTCGTCCTTGAGCCAAACAAATGCTATTTAGAAAATTTTACCTCAATCGAATAATACAAAAACACATGGACAGACGGACGGACATGCATAAATCGACTCAAAATGTGATTTTATGCTGATCACCAAAGGTCTTTCTCGTTTCCTTTTGCCTGTTACAAACAAATGCACTGAAGAAATATATATACCTATACCACATAGTCGTAAGGGTATAATGAAGCAATTTCGGTCTATAATGTCTCTAATACCATTGAAAATTCCGAATTTCGGGAGGTACCGTTATATAGGGGCTATATTAAGACGTGGACTTGTATAAATATTTTTTATAACCTCCACATAATAATTTTAGACCTCACAAAGTATGTATATTCCTGATCAGCGTAAAATTCTGAGACGATTTCGTTCGTCAGTCTGTTGTAATCACACTAGAATCAAAACGAATTAAGATAGGAAGCTGAAAGTTGGCACATATCAGTCTTTTGTCTGCAGGCGATATTCGGTATTGCCATGATTTTAGCCACATTTTACCATATAACGGTACCCCCGATATTCGGTATTTTGATGATTCTAGTGACATTTTTGACCGGAATTGTTTCAAATTTCGCATTTAAAGTTTCAGGCCTGCAATGAGTATTACAACCTATGCAGGTCCACGTTTTCATGATTTTTTGAAATTCTTCAAGATCCTTCGAAATGGTTGGGGATATTAAAAGTTGAGTCCGGCCGAACTTAGCCGTTTTTAACTTATTTTCGTAGGTTCTAGTACCCATTAAGACCTTCCAATACGAAATTTAATACAATTCCGCTGAATAATGGGGCTAATATCATCAAAGTACCGAATATCCGGAGGTAACGTTATGCGGGGGCTATACGAAAAAATGTCCCATTTACGAAGTTAACCTGCCTACTTGCAAAATACACATGCGTGCAAAAGTTTAGCCTTCTACCTTAATTCGTTCGACGCAAACATTTTGGCCGCAGACCTTGGAAATTCCAAAAGAACTCAGCACGCGCCACCCAAGAATGATTACAAAATGAGTTTCATCGCTTCATTCCCAGCACACAATGGCCATCAAACGGATACTATTGTGTCTGGAGTATTTTGAGAAGCAAGGTTGGCACTAAAAAATACCAAAGTGTCGATCACCTAAAGCAAGCGCTTCGCAGGGAATGAGCCAAAATACCGCAGAGCAAAATTTGGGCAGCGTGTGACGGTTTCATGCGAGATTTCGTGTCCTTTGGTTTCTATTTGTGACCTATATAACTGCTGCGAAATCAGGAACATTTTTAGTTGTTAGTCCATTTCAACCCCTAAGTATATTCCGAATATCTTTGAAAACAATAGGCCTAACCCTACCCTTGTGAAAATTTTCGTGCCGATCGGACGATAATTGCAATCTGTATATAATAACCCCAAGGTGAAAAAATATTACAAAATATGCACTTCAATAATATAAGTCAAATTAAAAAAAATCACATGCGATAAAAAATATGAAAAAATTTAAAAATGTCACAAAATACTACAAAATCTATATTAACATAGCATTCTGAATTTACAAAATTTGTAAAATTTGGTCCAACCATTCTTAAGATATAAGCATTTTTTTTTGTTTTTTTTTTTCGAACGTTCCCACGCCTCACATTCCCACCCCTGCCGACCGAGGGGGCGACCTCCCTTTACGGAGGGATCCCGTACACATCATGATCCGCATCATAATGGGAATTCAGTAGGAAATTGAAAACCAGCTACAGAATCTAATTCATCAGCTAGTTTGTCAAATAATAAAACATGTATGTTAATTGTTTAAAAATAAAATTATTCTGAATTTAATAACTTCTAAACTCATACCAAAATCTACATTACAATACACAGAATTAAAGTCAACTCACATTTTACTAAGAGGTTCGCCCATTGAATAATTCGTGCGGTGAAAATCAGTATATAATAATTGGTAGTATCTACTAGATCGAAACGGAACATTAAGTCTAATAGATGAGATTAGGAAATCTGAAGGTATATTACCATTTAATATTTTTAGTACAAACATGGAGTTCAACATAATACGTCTGCTTTTAAGTGTAGGCAATCTAATTAATTTTAGCCTGCTAGCATAAGAAGGCAAAACAAAATCACTATACCAATGTAAACCTCGTAAGGCAAAGAGCAGAAATTGTTTTTGCACGGATTCTATTTTATCTGAGTATATTGCATATTGGGGATCCCATACAACAGAACCATATTCCAATATAGGTCTAACAAGAGACGTAAATAACTGTTTTGTTATATATGGATCAGAAAATTCTTTGGCCTACCGTTTAACAAAACCTAAAACACCATTTGCTTTATTTACCATTGTTATTACATGGCTATTAAAATTTAATTTTGGATCCATCAAGAGGCCTAGATCGACAAATGAATCTACAGTTGATAATGAATGGCCGTCAATATTATATTGTAATATCAGAGAAGAAGATCTGGAGAAGCACATATGCTTACATTTGCTTAAATTTAACTCCATACAATTTAACCTGCACCATTTAAAAAGGCTATCTAAATCGTTTTGAAGTAAACTAGCTCGTTTGTCACAATTATGGGAAATGAATAATTTAACATCATCTGCGTACATTAACAATTTCGAGTAATTTATGGAATTAGGTAAATCGTTGATAAATAAAAGAAAGAGGACCGGTCCAAGGTGACTTCCTTGGGGAACACCCGATGGAACGTTAATCGTTTTGGATAGATACCCTTCAAACAAAGCTAGTTGTGATCTATCTTTTAAGTAAGATGATATCCATTTGACTAAGTTTGTGTTGAAACCCATATAATTTAATTCATGGTTTACCCTATCAAAAGCTTTATTAAAATCAGTATAAATTGTATCAGTTTGTTTACGCTGAACAAATCCTTTTATTACTGTCGACGTAAATTGTATAAGATTTGTTGTAGTTGAAAGACCACTACGAAAACCATGCTGATATGGACTCAATATAGATTGCATTTTCTGTAAAATTACTGCAGTAATTAATTTTTCGAACAATTTTTGTATGGCACTTAATTTTGCAATTCCTCTATAATTTGACACATTAGTAAGACTACCAGACTTATGTAAAGGTATAATATAAGATTTTTTCCAGAAAGTAGGAAAGTAGGAAATTTAAGTGAATAATTAAACAATATAGTTAACGGAAGTGCTAATGTTTCTGAACAATATTTAAGAATTATATTAGGTATGCCATCCGGTCCTGGACATTTAATCGATTTTAAACCACGCAGACTATTGGACACATCCTGACGTTGTAGAAAAGACATACAAATTTGAACAGCCTGTGATAACTTATAAGGATACGAATCTTTAATTTGGCAAGATGTACTGGAATAGCAAAAAAATCTGCGAAACATTCAGCAATATCTGTGCCTGTGACAAATTTTTTATTGTTATATTTCAATACTGAGCGCTTTGAGGAAACTTTTCGTTTTAGATTAACAAAATCATAAAAAGATTTAGGATTGGATTTAAAATTATTTTTAATCTTATCTAGGTAAAGATTATACAATCTACGAGACTCTAAAGTATATTTAGATCTAGCAACCGAGTAATTAGTGTAGTCTATTGTTAAGCCTGATTTTTATACCCTACAACACTATGTGTTGGGGGTATTATAAGTTTGATTGGGCCAAAAATTATGTAACACCACGAAATATTGGTTTCCCATATAGGAAAGTATATATGGATCTTCCTAGCTCGCCGAGCTGAGTCGATCTAGCTATGTATGTCCGTCCGTCCGTCTGTCCATGTTAATTTGTAATCACGCTACAGGTCGTAATTATGGCCCTATCCTTACGAAATTTTGCACGCAGGTGGGGTTTGGATCAGAATAGAACCCTATTGCTTTTGGAGATGATCGCCAAATGTTTAGGGGTTGAAATGGACCAAATACAGAAAAAATGTCGGATTTTGCAGTAGCTATACAGGTCGCAATTATAGACTAATCGACGCGGAATTTCGCATGTAGCTAGAGTTTAGGGCAGGGAAGAAGCCTACCAATTCGGGTGGTCATCGGATAATATTTAGCGGGTAAAATATACCATATCTTTTGTGTTGAAAAAAATCAAAATTTTTCATTAAACGCGAATATTTTAAATCCCGGCATAATCACAAAGCCATGACAAGGTTACTTCTGATATTTACATTGATGTTAACATCCAACAAATCGGATATATAGCAAAATATGTGCGATATATATGTCTATCAAAGAAGATATGCTTGAAAGATCTCTTATATGTCGAGAACGGCTGAACTGATTTCGACAGTTCTCATTAATTCAGAATGGCCTCTTGGCAGGAAAGAAAAAACATCTAAAAAATCGTCTAAAAATATCTCTCTAAAGATGAAAATATTGATATCTCATATTTTTTCAATTTTGTCATATTTTTGGCATATTTTCATTTTGAATTAAACATTTGGTAATATTTACACAGCTAACAAAACTAAGTAGTTAGAATATCAGGATATCATATACAGATCGCATTTATGGCCCGATCCTTACGAAATTTTGCATGGAGAGGGTCAGAATAGAAGGCTACTCTTTTTGGAGATGATCGCCATATATTTAGGGGTTGAAATGGACAAAAAAAACTGCAAAATTGTCAGCAGGTCGTAATTATCGGCCGATCCTCTCGCACATTTGAATGGGGGTTACCGGACATTGCAAAAGCCAAGCAGTTTTGGATGGCCATCCAAAAATATTCAATGTGTGAAATAGTTTGCCAACTTTTGTAGACTAAATACGAAAATGTCCATTCCAGTGACTTTTTGGAGAATTCACAAATACAGGAAAGACGCACTTCTGACTATTTCGTTAACGCTGATTTCGTTGAAGAATATAGTCAAATGTCTGTATCTCATATAGATGCGTTTCAGTCAAAAACCAATAATAAATGTTAATCTTTTGCCACTTCTGAGAGATTATAGGTCTTTGGGAAATATTGGTTCCAGATCTAGGAAGACCATTTACGTGCAACATCTACCAATAAATTGGAAATGAGCAAATTAGCTTAAGTTGCTATTATTCGAAAATTAGAGAACGAAACCTGATGGTTTTCTTTTATTATTTGTCACAATATATGGTGGAATTCATTCGAGTATCTCGCCTATATAAACTGTATCACTTATTATAGTGTTGTAGGGTATTCAACGGTCGGCCCCGCTCGACTGTAGCCTTTGCGTACTTGTTTATATTTACGAAAAAGATCTTTTTTTAGAATTTTTTAAACTTGATAACTCAGGGGATATCCATGGATATTTATTTGAATTTTTAACTCTAGTGGTTGGAACACATTCCAGTTTAAATCTATTCAAAATATCATAAAATTTATCAATTACATATTCTAAATCTTTATGGCTGTTACACAGGCACACAGAAGCCCAATTTACAGAGGAAATGAGGGTATTACATTTTCGAAAATTAGTTTTTTTTTTTTTGTAATTAAGGACAGTTTTAAATGAGTCGGACTGACTTTCTTCAATTACATAACTGTGAGTCATGGATATATATACAGTTGGATGGTATATATCTTCAGGAGTGCATATTGGAGGAATTCTGAATATATCAAAATGCTGTGTTATATTTACAAACGCCAAATCAAGAATTTTGCCGAGGGAATTTTTCACACTGTTTATTTGATAAAGATTTAAGTCACACAAACTATTTATAACATCAAATGTATACTGGGTACTGTTCATTTCGGATGGCAAAGGAATCAAAGCTTCAGAATCTGGTATTGGAAGCCACCTAATGGAGGGCATATTAAAATCACCAAGGATCAGAATGCGATCGGAATCTTTCATTTTTTCAGTGATTAAATTTATTGCTGATAAATGCTGATTAAAAATGTCAAGTGAAGATGAAGGGGGAATATAAGAGCAAGTTACAAACAATTTAGATTTGCCCAATTCAATGGAAACACCAACAAATTCTATATCAAGAAAATCATATCAACTGCAATAAGGACGCCACCACCTTTTTTACAAACACGATCTTTTCTAAATATTTGATATTTTGAACATAAAATTTCACTATTTAATATAGATGTTTTTAACCAAGTTTCGGTGAAAACCAATACATTATAATTGAAACCAATGCTATCAGTATATAAACTGGTTAATTTTGTATTAAGCACCCTTACATTCTGATAGAAAATAAAAAATGAGTCATTTAGTTTTTTGGCACCGCATCTGGTCTAAGAGGCAAATGAGCTAAATTATCAGATCTCTCCACAAATTCTTTAATAAATGCCCTTGCAGGCCAAAATTCTTTTAAAATCAACTGTACAAAAATATTTTCAGCCACAACGATTTTGAAAGAAGATCTACTTTCAGAAAATGCAGATCGGAGCTTATAACATCTCAACAAGTAATCTCTCTCAATTTTTGATTTTATATAATAGATTATGTCATCGGCCGTTGTTTCTGGCGCAAACCTTGTTGCAAATATCATTTTCATTGTGGGAGCCATAGATAATGATCTTTGGACAGGTTGAGATTTGCCAGTAGCAGTCTCGGGACGATCACTAATGATAAGTGAAGGAAGTGATAATTCCTGTATTCCACGAGTAGATTGTGAGGTTGTCTTAGAAACCTCACTATCAATATTCATAACTTCAGGATTATTTACCCCTTTACCTATACCGCTGTTATCCACCGGAACTGGGTGTGTAACAACACTGGCATACGACTGTTCACGTCCAGTCTCAGTTGTATCAGTGATATTAACTGAAACCGGTTTTGGAACAGTGTTCTCCACAGAAACTATTGCTTTGCGACTAGGCATTCCCTTAGTTGGTGCCTTTTTCGCAGCCCTTTTGCGTTTCTGGCCAGATGACGACACGAACTCATCTAATTCTTGGTATTTCTCAAACAATGTAGAGAAATTCTCAAATCGGAGTGATAGTGAGGAAAAATATTTTTTCGGTGTCAATTCCGACTGCAAATACTTTACAAAATTATAAAAGTCTGCAGAGAGTTTCCTACATTGCACACAACACCAACGAACGCCAACATTATTTCTAATTGTGTCTACGACTTTTGCATTAATCCTAGCACATTTTGCATGCCATTGATTAAGACAAAATCAACAGGTAACACACAATTCATCCTCTGCAACAATATTACACAATTCAAAAGGGCACGACATTTTTTATTTTAATTATAATTATTTCTTTTTTAATACACAAGTTACAACTATATTTTTCGAGGTTAGATCTGTAGCTGGAATTTTTTTTATTTATTTATCTATTTTATTCTTTTTTAAATTCTTTTTTAAGTGTTGGCAACTCTTATGAGAAGACAAACAAAACTAGACGATATGTTACAACAATTAATTAGCTAATGTCACAAAAGAAAGAGGATAAAAGGAGAATGTAAAACTACACAATTTGAAAATTGATATTACTTTAAAAGACAAAACAAAATTTTAAAACACTACACCAATTATCACTTTGAGTTACAAAATCACTATTGAACACTTTTACTTTTTTTACCAGATTAATTAATTTTTAAAACATGTAACTAATAATTTTTTCAAAAGCACGGAGCACCACAATTTTTTGACACTAATCACAACAGGATTGCCAACTGACTAACATCCCCTTCCTTTGTAGATATTCATTGTATATATTTCGCTATATATATTCGATATATTTACTATCGGCTTCTACGTAACGATCAGAATTGACCGGTTCGTCTGTTTGTGATTTCGCCGGGATTAAAAATATTCGAGGTTTAATGGAAATTTTAACTTTTATTTAACACAAATCTATTTCACCCACGATCTATTTCACCCACTAAATATTACACGATGACCATCAAAATTGGAAGTCTTCTGCCCAGCCCTAAGCTCTAGCCCCATGATAACTTCCGCTTGGATTGGTCTTTAATTGCGACCAGTAGAGCAATTGCAAAATCAGAAAAATTTTCATTTTTGGTCCATTTCAACCCTAATATTTTGCGATCATTTTCAAAAGCAATAGGCTTCTATTCTGGCCCTAGCCCCACCTTCCCACCTAAAGTTCGTAAAGATTGGGCCATAATTGCGACCTGTAGAGTGATTACAAATTAACATGGACAGACGGAAGGACGGACATACATAGCTAGACCGACTCAGCTCAGCGAGATAGGAAAATCCATATATATTTTCCTATGTGGGAAACCAATATTTCGAGGTGTTACATAATTTTTGGCCCAATCAAATTTATAATACCCCCAACACATAGTATTGTAATGTCATATGTCTATAATTTCCAAGTGCAAATCATAACCAGTAAAGAAAGTCTTAAAGTCGGGCGGCGCCGACTTCATGATACCCTACACCACTTTGCTAATTAAGTAGAGCTCCACATAACAATTAAAAGTTTCTATGGGAGAATTCAATCATACACGCTATGATTATAATTATAATTTAAAGTTCAAAGGACTAAATTCGGAATTGTATTGCCCATTTGGTGCACAATTAACTTGAAATCGGATAAAGATATATATGGGAGTTATATCCAAATCTGAACCGATCTCGATAAACTTTGGCAACGATATTTCTGACCTGTATTTGATATATTTCCCTGAATATCGTTGTTACAGAGTGCATATTACGGTTGTGGGTACCAAATATAACAAATCGGATGAATAATATATATGGAAGCTATAACTATATCTGAACCGATCTGAACCAAATTTGACATACTAGCTACTAGACTCAATTCGGTCGTAAGTGCCAAATTCCATCCCATTTGGACAAATATTAGACGTTTGGTGCACAATAAAAGGTAAATCGGACGATGTTATATATGGGAGCTATATCCAAATCTGAACCGATCTCGATAAAATTTAGCAAATGTATTTCTGAGCTGTATTTGATATATTTCCCCGAATATTGTAGTTGCATAGTGCATATTACGGTGGCGGTGGACAAACATAACAAATCGGATGAACAATATATATGGGAGCTATAGCTATATCTGAACCGATTTCGATCAAATTTGGCATACATATTTTCAGGCCTAATATGGGTGTATGTGCAAAATTCCATACAATTCGGGCTGATATTACACGTTTGGTGCACAATAAAAGTCAAATCGGACGAAGATATATATGGGAGCTATATCCAAATTTTGACCGATTATCTCCAATTTCAATAGGGTTCGTCCTTAGGCCAAACAAAAGACCTTTGCAAAATTTCATCTGGATCGGGCAATAAATGCGACCTGTACTTTGTTTACAAAAATACATGGACAGACGGACGGACGGACGGACGGACGGCATAAATCGACTCAGAATGTGATTCTATGCAGATCATCAAAAGGAACTATGGGTCTATCTCGTTTCCTTCTGCCTGTTACAAACAAATGCACAAAGACATAATACCCTGACCACCTTGTGGTGTAGGGTATAAAAAGGCGTTTCGATATAATTAGCTATGTAATAATTACATATCCACATCCCAAAGAAATTGTAATGCGCGTTTTTCCGATAATATATTTTTGCAGATGTTCCAAATTTGATGTGTTTCCTCAGATAAAGTTAATGGACTCGGACCCAAAATGGATTGTTAGATTTAGAAGAAAAAAACTCAAGATTTTTTATAAGCATGTATATTCCAAAATTTCGACTTTATGAAAATACTAGCAGAGCCCGGCGCGCTTCTATGCTCCTATCTGCATACAAAATTTTATATATGAATATTTGTAAATAAAACCAATTCGTAAACCAACAAATAGCTCGGTCTTCCAACCCGCGAACATGCCAGCAACAGCTGACTATGAGAAAAGCAGGAACATGACAAATTTAGTCCGCATACACTAAGGGTCCTTAGGATTTATTAATTTCATAGCAAATGCCATTCATGCAGAAAAGTTCAATCTTTTGAAGTCGTATCCTCAATTAAATTATTGTGTAGTTTTTAAACGGTTTTATTATTATTATGGAGTGAGCTACATTTGTTTGTTTTATTTTTGGGTCAAATTTAGTAATTCAAATATTACCCTCTTTGGATTTTGGTGACAATACTGGGGGTTTATGTTTATTCATTATAATTACAAATCCAAGATGGCGGCCGCTACAAAATGGCGGATAACGTAGGTTTTATCAATCCCATCAATATGGGCATCAAATGAAAGTGCTCAACCAGTAGAATACAATTAAAATCTAAGATGGTAACCTCAACAAAATGGCGGATAACTATCAATCCCATTAACATGGATATCAAATGAAAGGTCTCGACAAGTAGAATACAATTTACTACGCAAAATTGAAATCTAAGTTGTCCGCCGCTACCAAATGGCTGATAACAATTTTTTATCAATTCCAACAATATTTAACAAATAAAAGGGCTTGACAAGAAGAATACAGTGCACTATACAACCTCAATATTTAAGATGGGCGCAGCCACTAAATGGCGTATAATAAGATTTAAATTAAGCAATTGCATTTGTAATTTAGGTACCTGATTAATCCAGCCACCCAAGTCAAGATTTTGTATCGTGTTGAGGACTGTGTGGCGTTAGGTTGGATAAAAATAATATGTCGTTAGCGTTTTTCCCTCAAGACTCAGGTGCATCTTGTTGTACATAGCCCTTGCCCCTTTATTGGACCTCTGGGGGGTCGACCGTTTAAATGTCCTTACTCGTAGGAACAAAATGGTAAAATAATATAAAAAATACAAACACAAATAAAACAGAAACTGCAACTGCAGCACAACGTCATCAAAGCCTTCAAATTATTTGTGAATAATGAGGCAACAATGGCATCAAGATACGAGTGATGAGTTTGCAATAGACAAAGCGTTAAGGGTATGCCCTACAAATCAACAAGTTAACGACCACAACTCTACTATATTGAATTTGTACAGAAATAATGGTGCTCGCGTTTACAAAATAAAAGCGCAGGATCAGCTAGTACACGCCACACGAAATGCAGACAACATGGATATAGCTACTATAATACCAACTGATATCAACAAAACTGGGGGTTTACCAGCGGAACTGGAAATATTTGTTGGGGCTATAGGCTACATCAACGAAATCGTTTGGCCTAGAAAAAAAATAGGTAAAAAACTTTTTAAGTTAAATGGTTTTATGTTAAACGTAAATTGCAATGTTTAAGATAAATGTACTTAAAACCAAAACATAATAAAATAGATACAGTCGGGGGAATTACAAAGACATGCATAGACTAGACTAAAATAAAACCGTGGGGCACGTCAATTGTCTATAATCGTTGATTAAAATGTTTGTTTTGTAATGGTACACTATAATAAGGTAGTTGTTCAACCGACAACGTTGTCGTTTTTTTAATAAATTAATATCCAAATCTGAACAGATTTCAATATAATTTGACAAGATTTATTTCTACACCAAATTTTATCACACATTCCAAACATCATTAAAATTTGACATAATTTTGACATAAAATTTGAAATATACGAAATTGGCCGAAGGTATGTATGGGAGCTAATAATCTCATGCCATTTCTGTTTGAAAAGATTGCTATGTTTAAGATTAAATATGGTTTCCTTGTTTTGTGGGTTATTGATGTAGTCTTTTGAACCAATTTTTAAGGGGCTCACTATGCAGGATAAATTAAAAAAATGTATTGCACCTGCCAATTCATAATTTCCTAATTAGTAAATATGTTCTGCAGTTTGGTGTTTTCGTTCACATGATTAGTAGTAAATTATAAATGGAAATACTACGTTTCTGATACCAGCCTATTTTAAGTGCCTTGAAGAAAGTGATCATAATTTTTGGCCATATGACTGTAACTTAATCTACCAAAATAATTGTATGTCACAATATATCTAAACTGATTTTATTATAAAGTCTATGCAACATTCTCAAATGAAGTGGTCCGTAAGTATATGTTATTTTTTTAGGTGTTTAGTTTTGTCCTTCTAATGATTGATGGCATAGAGTTCAGGACAGCCAAACTTTTTCATTAATTTGATACACCACAAAATATTCGTTGGGAACCCAGAGATACATATTGTAGCCGATTACAGTATGTCAATCGATCGGCCCGACCGTCCCTTGAGATACTTGAAACTTACTATGATTGATATTGAAATAAGTATATCAGTCCCCGTAAAGGCAATCCTCTGACCCTCTGACAATCGTAATTTTACATGTTTTTGCGACATTTCCAAAAGCATGAGCTCAAATTCTCAGATTTGTGAAATAATTGTATAATACTGATTCGTCAATGTAGGCAAAAATTCCTCTCGTGACCACTTCGTATTTTGAAGCTTTCTTTTGATATAAATTCACTATTTGATATGACCTTCAAATGACCTGATCCCTTTCTCAATTACTCAATTCGCGCCCAATGGGCTGCAATATAGAATTTTGTATTCTATTCTAATTGGATGAAATTTTATAATTTTTGTTCGATTTAAGATGGAATCGCACCACCATTTTATTTAAATTTTATTCGCTTTCAAAACCAAAACAAAAAATATTACAAAATTCAAAATATAAAGTCAAATTGATTGAAACAAATCACAAAAATATATGACAAAATTTAACGAAATTTTTCATATTTTTATTGGCATATTTTTATGGGACTTTTTTTTATCATTTTCCTCCAAGAGACCATTCCGAATTTGTGGGAATTATTCAAGCGTAGTAAATAACATAACTTTCTTTTATATATAGACTAGCTGAACCCGGTGCGCTTCGCTACCCCTTTTGATTTTATATGCATTCAAAATTTTATTTACGAATATATGTTGGTTAAAAAAAAAAAAAAAAAAAAATTAAAAAAAAAATTTGCACTACTTTTATGCGTAAATAACCAAAACCATTAGAAAAGCAGTAACATGACATACATACATGAAGGGTTTGTCTTTCGGATTTATTTATTTCATAGCAAATACCAAGCGGCAGTAAACTGCAATCTTTTGAAGTTGAGTGGCATTTCTATTGCAATTAGTGAATTCGAGATAGCAACATACTTCACCGTAATAAGCGTATTTCAAATCAATTGTTGTGTTGTTTTTTAGTGTTAGCCTAAGGCGCTGTGGGTCAATGGTTCTCATTAAAATCAAATTCCAATCTGATCCGATTTAAATATAATTTAAAAAAAATACTTCTACACCAAACTCCGCCACACCTTTCATATTTCATTGAAATTGGTGCGTCAGATATGTGAAATCGGCCGATAATATATATATGGGAGCTATATCCAAATCTTAACTAATTTCCAATTAATTTGTCACATTTAGTATTGTAACCAAATTCCGCCACACATTCTGAATTTCATGTGTATCGGTCATATATATCATGTTTGGTGCATAACATATATGAAATCGGCCGAAATATATATGTTAGCTATATCCAAACCTCAACTGATTTTAATATAATTTGGCAATTTTTTCTGGTGCCAGATTTGTCTCTCTGTCTTTGGGTGCATCAAATATGTGAAATCGGCTGAGTATATATATATGGGAGCTATAATCAAATCTGGGCGTATTTGAATATAATTTGTCAAATTTATTTTGTTTTGTGCATCAAATATGTGAAATCGGCGGAAAATATATATGGGAGCTATATCCAAATCTGAACCGATTTTAATATAATTTGACTAATTTATTTTCTAATCAAAATCCCGTTACATATTCCGAATTTCTTTGGAATCGAACATACATATCGTGTATGGTGCATAAAATACATGAAATCGGTCGAAAATATATATGAGAGCTATATCCAAATCTGAACCGATTTTAATATAATTTGACAAATGTATATTTGTTTTAATTTCCGCTACACATTCCAAATTTCATTGAAATTAGAGATACATTGCGTGTTTGGTGCATCAAATACATGAAATCGGTCGAAAATATATATGGGAGCTATATCCAAATCTGAACCGATTTCAATATAATTTGACAAATTTATTTTCGGATTAAATCCCGTCACAGATTCCAAATTTCATTAGAATCGAACATTCATATTGTGTTTGAGGCAACAAATGAACGAAATCGGTCGAAAATATATATGGGAGCTATATCCAAATCTGAACCGATTACAATATAATTTGGCAAACTTATTTTTGTTCCACTTTCCGTTACGTATTCCAAATTTGGAGACTGTATCTTCAACCAATCAATAGATATGTGCATATAAAATCTAAATTCTTGGGAGGTACCTCCGATTCTGATGCTATATCTCCAGTTCCAAGTGGAAATTCAAAAATGTATATAGCCTATGTTACTTTCAGGCGATGTTGCAGTATATATGGAAATTTTCAGGAAAATCTATTAAGCGGTTTTCGAGTCCATAAATTACAAACAAACATACAAACATTTTCCTCTTTTATAGATATAGACTAGCTGGCCCGGCCCGCGTTGCCGGCCCGTAGTTTGTGTCTATTATGCATATTTGTCAAAGCATAATTATTCACAGATATGACTGTAATAAGTGTTCACGTACTGGTCGATTAATTTTTAGTCAAATGAGCAGTAATTTGGAATTTACTGTATTTTGTACACCTCATAATTGAGGGCTGAATGATTTAAGAATAGCCAAAGTTAATTACTTTTTTAAACCCATTAGCACCTCAGATTGTGCATTAAGGTGGACTTGAGGGGGTACTATTACATGGAAAAATTTCTAAAATTTGTAGATATGTTGAAATTTTTGTGTAAGATTTTCACCCCTCAAATACACATTTTTAGCCAAATCCTTTGAAATATTGTAAAATCAGGCCCTTTATATGGGCACTACTCCGAAACATCGACCTACATTGAAAACTTTCTTTTACCCCTTATAATCAAAGATGACAAATAGAGGCCAAATCAAAAATATATAGCAGAACAACATAGCATATAACTGAAAAAAATTCACCTGATTCAAATAAGTAAAAATTGTTTTATCCACCTCATAATTGAGGGCAGACTGATTTTAGAATGGTTAAATATAATTACTATTTTACACCCATTACCGTAAGATGGGAACTAATTTTATTTGTCATTTAAATTGTAAATTGGAAACTCCATAAAGTCCGTATTTTTCATCATAGTATAATTCAATGACGATTCAATAAATATTCGGTCCCGTGCTACTTTCTTATATTTGTAATTCGTTCATTTTTTCACAATTTATTTGATATAGATGTACATCCCAAATCTACGTTCCCAACCAATATTCTCTTGGGGGTTAAAATTCAATAGAATACAAAATTTTCTTTTCTGACCACACATTAGATGTGAAAGTGGGCTTGGGGATACTCCAGGATAGCATATATACAATTGTTTAGCCAAATCAATTGATGAATGTGGTCAAGACCAATATGGGCCTTACTCCGAAAATTTTATGCGAAGAGGTTAGAAACAAAGATGCCAAATAAGGGCCAAAAATAGAAGAAAGTGGTGAAGACCTCAAAAATAACTTAAATCATACGATGGTTATATATGATCGATATCATGATCTGCAAAAGCGATTTAAGGTATCTTGAATGTTCGGGAAGAATTTCTGGAAGGATAGAAATCCTTTTCTTACTAAAAGTCCCATTCGCTCTACTATTTTACACCCTTTATATTTGGTATTTTACTGATTGTACTCCCAAAAAATTTGAGCTCTCATTGGACGGATTATTGTCACATGAAAGAAGTAGGTCCACGCTTTGAAATGAGCCCCATTAGTCTTTTTCGGTCATTTTTGTTTGTTTAAATGTGTGCGCATCTTCCAGCTGAAGCACGATGTAGGCCCTGGAGTTCATTTTTTGGTGAAAAATTGTATATAGTGAAAAATTATTCTTTATTTTGTTCACAAAAAATCCACTGATATGATAATACAAATTGAAAAAAATTGACAAGAATAACAAATTGAAAAAATCTTCAACTTGTTCGCTGATTTTTTACAGCAACCGTTTAAAGATCATTACAAAGTTTGTCTTTTATTTTAAAATTCAATTCCATTGACATTTTTTTCGATATTTTCCCGATTTGAGAATTTTTGCAATGAGATCTCATTTTCGTGATTTTTTAGCGATTTTGAAAAAGTATATATCTTTTAACTTTGGTGTGATCACGTTAAATTATTTCGATATCATCTATTCCGTTTCGCCACCACATAATTCGGTACTACACTTCCATGTAACCCGCCATCAATTTCAGTTCTCAAGAAATCAAGTCAATTAAATAAATTGGTATTAATATTCGAATTCAAAAATAAAATATAAAAAACACTACAAATGTACATTAGAAAAAAAAGTAAGTCAAAATGGAAAAAAATCATGCAAAATAAAACATTACTATTGTACATTTCAAAAGTCAAAATGAAAATGTTAATATATCACATTTTTACCCGATTTTTTTAGATATTATCCTTTTCGGATAGGAGACAATACCGAAATTGTATGAATCATTAAAATCAGTTCAGCGGTTCTTAAGTTAAAAGGGTAGTAACTAACACAACTTTCTTTTATATATAAAGATAAACAAGTAAGCAAAGGCTATAGTCGTGCGGGGCCGACCATGTGATACCCTACAACACTACAATATGTTCTAAGTTTCCTTATATCCAAATCCATTTTTGAAGGTTTCGTTTTGAAATGATGTTAAGGAGCTCTGCCCAGACTCGTAGAATTTGGCCAATAATCACGTACTCCGTCGTGTTGTATTCAAAACAATTTCACACGAAATGGTCATCCAACATGCTAGACTCCTTCCCTGTCCTTAGCTCTCTTCTGATGCGAAATTCCATGTCGATTAGTTTTCAATTTGTGGCGACTACAAATTAGAAAAATTTAATTTTTTAAGGTCCATTTGAACCCCTATAGAAGAACAATAGAAGAACACTAGGCTTTAATTCTGACCCTAACGCTACCCCCATGCAAAATTTCGTGAGGATTGGACGATAATTGCAATATACATATAACACCCTCAAAGCGTAGTGTTGAGGAGTGTAAAAATTTAGAAAATGTTCAATTCAAAATTGTAAGTCAAATCGAAAAAATCGCATGCGATAAAAAATATGACATAAATTAAA
This sequence comes from Musca domestica, assembly GCF_030504385.1. Taxonomy (NCBI): domain Eukaryota; kingdom Metazoa; phylum Arthropoda; class Insecta; order Diptera; family Muscidae; genus Musca; species Musca domestica. The sequence goes on along the minus strand of NW_026712273.1, from coordinate 589,050 downwards.
AAAAAAAAATGAAACAAAAGTTATTCTCTCATTTATTGGTATGTTTTTCTGCATTTTTTTAGATTTTATCCTTTTTTGGCCATCTCCATTTTCAATTTCGTGAGGATCGGTTCATAATTGAGACCTGTAGCTTGATTGCAAATTAACATGGACAGACGGACAGACGGACGGACGGACATACATAGCTATGTCCAAATTGGTAGGCTTCTTCCCAGGTCTAATCTCCAACTCCATGTAAATTCCCGCGTCGTTTGGTTCATAATTGTGGCCTATAGAGCAACTGCAAAATCAGGAAATTTTTCAGTTTTTGGTCCATTTTAACGCCTAAATATTGTGCGATCATCTCCAAAAGAAATAGGGTTCTATTCTGACCTTAACCCCACCTCCATTTTCAATTTCGTGAGGATCGGTTCATAATTGCGACCTGTAGCTTGATTGCAAATTAACATGGACAGACGGACGGACGGACATACATAGCTATGTCCAAATTGGTAGGCTTCTTCCCAGGTCTAATCTGCAACTCCATGTAAATTCCCGCGTCGTTTGGTTCATAATTGTGGCCTATAGAGCAACTGCAAAATCAGGAAATTTTTCAGTTTTTGGTCCATTTTAACGCCTAAATATTGTGCGATCATCTCCAAAAGAAATACGGTTCTATTCTGACCTTAACCCCACCTCCATTTTCAATTTCGTGAGGATCGGTTCATAATTGCGACCTGTAGCTTGATTACAAATTAACATGGACAGACGGACGGACGGACATACATAGCTAGATCGACTCATTTCGGCGAGATAGGAAGATCCATATATTCTTTCCTATGTGGGAAATCAAAAATATCAATTTTTGGCCCAATCAAACCTATAATACCCCCAACACATAGTGTTGTAGAGTATAAAAATATTTTACATGAAGCCAATAAAGAAAGTGTAAAGAATTTGTGATTATGATAATTCAAAAATTAATAAAAAGAATTAGTAAACAGATATTAATCTATCTATATATATATATATATATGTATATATATATATATATATATATATATATATATATATATATATATATATATAAATCAATTGTTGTTCGTTCGTAATGGAATCAGTTGAGAACGGCTGGACCGATTTGCATAATTTTTACAAACGATCGTCATACCCTGAGTTAGGTTTTTAAGGAAAAAATATTGACCACGCCTACTTTAAAGCCCTCTATTTAGATTTATCTAAAATCCTTATATTTGCCAAAATAATGAAGATATCGGTTTGAAAATTATTACACGAGATTGACTTCCCATCCACACCTAAGTATTTAATTTAAGGCTGAAGAACTAACCACGCCTACTTTTTAACCTAAATATATCTATATACATATAAGAAAGTTGTGTTAGTAACTACGCTTATAATTCAAGAACCGCTGATCTGATTTTAACGATTTAGACAAATTCGGAATTGTCTCTTGATGGAAAAGGATATAATCCAAAAAAATCGCGTAAAAATGTGAAATTTGAGCATTTTCATTTTGACTTTTGAAAAGTACAATAGTAATGTTTTATTTTGCATAATTTTTTTCCATTTTGACTTACAATTTTCAAATGTATATTTGTAGTGTTTTTTTTTTTTTTTTAATTCTAATATTATGTGTAGTCTTTTCGGGGAGTATAAAGCGACAACGGACAAAACTGTTATTTATAGATATAATCTATGAACAAAAATATTTTAATTACTCTTTTAAAAACGCTAAGAAAATCACGAAAAAGGCCATCTCATTGCAAAAATTCTAAAATCGGGAAAGAATAATGAAAAATTGTTTAATGGAATCGAATTTCAAAATAATTGTACATATTGACAAACTTCGTAACGATCTTTAAACATTTGCTGTAAAATATCAGCGAACCAGTTGAAGATATTTTTTTTTTTTATATTTGCTTTTCCTTTTTTGTCACTTTTGTATAATGTACGATTTTTTTCAATTTAGCTTAAGATATTGAATTCGATCGTTTTTTTTTTGTGAAAAAAATAAAGAACTATTTTCACCATATATAAGAAAATCATGTCAGTTACTACGCTTATAACTCAAGAACGGTTTGACGGATTTTAAGAATTTATACAATTTCGGATAGTATGCAATACGATATGAAATGGCAATCTTTCATGCCTAAAATTGGCATATAGCTTTCAACTCCAGCCCCCAGACAAGAGTACAACCCGATTTCAAGTATAGTTTACATTTAACCATATTTATACCCTACACCACATAGTGGTAAGGGTATTATGTCTTTGTGCATTTGTTTGTAACATGGAGAAGGAAACGAGATAGACCCATAGTTACTTTTGAGAACCTTCATAGAATCACTTTCTGAGTCGATTTATGCATGTCAGTCCGTCTGTCCGTCCGTCCGTCCGTCTGTCCATGTATTCTTGTGAACAAATTGCAGGTCGCATTTATTATCCGATTGAGATGAAATTTTCCAAACAATATTTTTTTGGCCCAAGGACGAACCCTATTGAATTTGGTGAGAATCGAATCAAATTTAGATATAGCTCCCATATATATCTTCATCCGATTTCGGGTTAAATGTGCACCAAATGTCCACTATCAGTCCAAATTACCTGAATTTTGGCACACCCAACCGAGTTCGGCCTAGAAGCAAGTATATCAAATTTGGTCTTGAAGTCCCTCACATTCCAACTATGCACTCCACAACCGTGATATTTGGTACCAGGTATTAGATGGAGCACAGAAATAGCTGTTTTAAATTTTATCGAAATCGGTTCAGATTTGGATATAGCTCCCATATATATCTTCATCCGATTTCGGGTTAATTGACCACCAAATGGCCAATATCAGCCCAAATGGTCCGAATTTTGGCATATGTGACCGAGATTAGCCTTAAAGCAAATACAACAAATTTGAAGAAAATCGGTTCAGAGACAGCTATAGCTCCCATATATATGTTTTATCCGATTTGGTGTTTAAGCCTCTCACATTCGTAATATGCACTCCACAAGAATGATATTTGGTACCAGATATAAGATACAGCCCAGAAATAGCTGTTTGTAATTTTATCGAAATCGGTTCAGATTTGGATATAGCTCCCATATATTTCGGGTTAATTGTGCACCAAATGGCCGATATAAGTCCAAATGGACTGAATTTTAGTACATCGGACCAAATTCAGCCTAGAAGCAAGTATATCAAATTTAGTGAAAATCGGTTCAGATTTAGATATAGCAACCATATATATGTTTCATCTGATTTAGTGTTTTAGACCTTTACATTCGTAATATTCACTCCACAACCGTGATATTTGGTACCAGGTATTAGATGGAGCACATGAATAGCTGTTTTAAATTTTATCGAAATCGGTTCAGATTTGGACATAGCTTTCATATATATCTTCATCCGATTTCGGGTTAAATGTGCACTAAATGGTCAATATCAGCCCAAATCACCTGAATTTTCGTACATAAGACCGAATTCAGTCTAGAAGCTAATACGTCAAATTTCACAGATAGTTATAGTTCGTAAAATGCACGATAGAATTAGATAGATTTTGATTTTGTACCAAATATCTCATAGAGCTCTGAAATGCCCTGTATAAACCTTTTTACGAGAGCTCTACTAAATATGCATAGTGGTGTAGGGTATCATATAGTCGGCCCCGCCCGACTTTTGAGCTTTCCTTACTGGTTTTCATACTAATTTCGGCAAATGTTGGTAATTTGAGAAGAAACCAATATCATCAAAAAATTAATTCCCATCTTTCGGTAATGGGTGTAAAAGAGTAATTATCTTTGACTATTCTGAAATCATTCTGCCCTCAATTATGAGGTGGACACGCAGCACGGTATTCTAAACGTTGGAAATACAAATTTCAAATTACAGCTCATTTTAATGGAAAATATTGCTAAGCTCTTAAAAACACCGAAAATTGAGCTGAGTTATCACATGGGGCTATTATAGACGTTCTTTATCATAAAGGTTTTTAATACTCAAATTAAAGCCTATGGCTGAAAAATAACATCCGAAAAATAACACCGACGGAATGTGAACATCTATAATAATTTTGCCATGAATATTTGTTTCTATTTAGAAATTACTATGTAGTCATTACTTTTTATCAGATGAGTCAGATCTGTGACCTATTATGCTTTAAAAAATAATCATTAAAGACTAAAAGTACGGGCCGGCAACGCGAACCGGGCCAGCTAGTAATCAATAAAAATTCCTCCTTAACTATATATTAGTAATAATTAGTCAATTCAATTTTAGACCTACTAAAAATAGCTTTTTTTCTGCTATGTTCCTTTTTATACCCTCCACCTTGAAAAGGAAGGCATATTAACTTTGTCATTCGGTCTACGTTTTAGTATAGCCGCCATATAACGTTACCTCCCGATATTCGGTATTTTCACGATTTTTGCCACACTTTTCCACAGATTTGTCTAAAAATTGGTGTTTGTAGGTTATAAGGGATTCCAGTTTCTGTGGCGAAACATTGTATATAGGTCCACGTTTTTTATAACACCCATATAACGGTACCTCCCGATAATGGGTTCTAGCTCCGGTACAGGGTAAGATGAGAAAACATTCGTGTTTACTTGCCAAAAAGGTTAACTGAAAATGTGCACATTCGGTTGGCTACCAGAACTCAAACGCCAATTATCGCTATCCGCTCGTGTTAATCGACCGTGACATCAGAAAAATGCCGAATTTTATCGTGAAAATATTCTGGAGGGTGTATTAAAGCCTTGGGCACGCAAACAATTTGGCCGCAGACCTTGGACATTCCAACAGGACTCAGCACCATCGCACTCAGCACGCGCCACCCAAGAATGGTTACAAAATGAGGTTCCTCGCTTTATTTCCAGCGCACAATGGCCACCAAAATCTGCGGATACCAATCCGTTGTACTATTGTGTCCGTTGTACTATTGCCTATATAGATTCCCGTTATGGTACGGCCCCCATAAAACGCCCTTACCCACTTTATGGTTTTTTGAAAAGTTTAACAGCATTATCCAAACGGTTTACTGTAGTTTACATTTTTTAAAAAATTATTTTAAATCTAAACGTCTCATTTGTTTTGCATTTTTTTGTTGCAAAAGGTTTTATTTAATTTGAAAATGCTATAATAGAGATCTGCCGAAAATATATGGGAGCTATATTCAAATCTGAACCAATTTAAATATGATATGGCAACATATATTTTTGTACCAAATTCCATAACTCAATCTAATTTTCATTTGAATCGGACGTACATATCGTGTTTGGTGCATCCAATACATTAAATCGTTGGGAAACATATATGGGAGCTATATCCAAATGGATATATATGGAATGGATTGGATATCTCCTATTCCAAGTTGAATTTCAAAGGTTTATATAGCCTAGTTTAATTCTGTTAAAAATCAGTTTAGCTGTTTTTGAGTCCATAAATTACAAACATGTAATCAAACGTACAAATATTTTTCTCATTTATAGATATGGGTAAAGAACAATGGAATATTTGTTTTCTGTTAAATGATCTCTTTTGTGGACTACCACATGGTTTTTACCAGGTCTAATATATTTATATTGCTTTATTTTATTCCCTATTGCACTAAAACTGCACTAACAATTGTACGAAGTCATATTCTCCTGGCCACAGTGTACAATTATTTGTTGTTATGGGATTTCTAAGTAATAGTTTAAAAGCTGTTGTAATAAAAATATAACATTTTTTGACTTCCCCTCACCGGCTGACTTTAGGCTGCTCAAATACAACTGTAAACTACATAGTTTAAATGTAATTTAGGCTATTCGAATATTTTAATGTGATGGAATCACTTTTTCAATACATATATATGTAAATCGCTTGTGCGTTTATGTAGGAATCGACACAAACAATCTTCGGATTTACTGCTGCAATTTTCGTAGGGAATAAAACAAAAGGGACACAAATTGTGGTGGTCGACTGTGTGATATTCTACACCAATGGAATATATATGTATATAAGAATATCACTGGATAAATAGAGAGAAGGCGTATCTAATAAGATGCCTGCATAAATTACGGCGAGAAACAATTTTATAAACACGAAATAGTTGTTATTGGGCTGGTAAATTTTTATCAATATTTGTAACGAAAGTATTTCTACGTTTGATTGTTTATTTCATGGTTTATTTTTTGTTTTTTTGTAATTTATAGACTTAAAAATAGCAAAACAGATTTTCCTGTAAATTTCCAAATATACTACAGCATCGCCTGAAAGTAACATAGGCTATATAATTTTTTGAAATTCCACTTAGAACAAGAGATATAGCATCAGAATCGGAGGTACCTCAAAAAATTGAGATTTTGTATGTACATATCTATTTATCGGTTACAGTCTCCAAATATGAAATGTCTAACGGAATTTGAAACAAAAATAAATTTGCCAAATTATATTGAAATATTTGATGCACCAAACAAGCTTTGTATCTCCAATATCCATAAAATTTGAAATCGGTTCAGATTTAGCTTTCATATAAAATTTTAGCCGATTTCGCTATATGTGTCAAATTGTAATGAAGTTTTGAATGTGTGACGAAATTTCGTTTAAAAATATTTTGTTTTTAATTTATCTTAAAATCGTTCAGATTTGGAAATTATTTTATTAAAATGAAGGATAACAAGTAAAAAACATTAAGTTTGGCCGGTCCAAACTTTTAATACCCTCCCCTTAGGGTAAAGGAAACATTAGAAGAAATGTGGCAAAAACCATTAAAATGCCGAATATATGGGGACTATACCAGAACGTGGACCGATATATCTCATTTTCAATGCCAACCATACAAATTGCTCTGCTAAATTTTGGCGCTATACGTCAGATAACGTGATTTCAACAGACAGACAGACGGACGGACATCGTTAAATCGACTTAGAATTTTATGCTGATTATGAATATATATATACTTTATGGGGTCTACGACGAATATTTAAGGATGTTACAAACGGAATGGCAAAGTTAAAATACCCTCCTTTCCAAGGTGGAGGGTATAAAAATATGGCTAACATATAAAAAAATACTTGAAATCAGGCTATACTCTTATATGGAAGCTATATCAAAAGGTACGCCGACATTATCCATATTTTGTACAAATGATTTTACATCTAACCAATAAAACTGTATCGAATTTAAAATTCTATTGTAAATTTTGGTGGAGTATTGGAAGATCTAATCGAATACTAACCACTTAGATTTTTTCCAACCTTAGATAGGCTGTTGAACAGTATTATCTCGATATTGCGCAAAGTTCTTCGTAGAACGTTATCTGCAATTTAAGTATCTTCAAGGTATTAGAAGAATTTTCGCTTGATATGAATCCTTTTCTCACTAAATTTTCAATTCGCTCTACCATTTTGTATAGTCCGCATATTGCAGTGCCTCATTATATTCGGTTTTCACTGCTTGCATCCCAATGAATTTAGCATTTTGCATTTTCATTGGACGGATAATTAATTCACGATTTGAAAAAATAAATAAATAATTTACACTTCAATAGTAAATTAAAAAAAAACATGCGATATAAAAAAAATAACGAAAATTTAAAAAAATATGTGTCATAAAATTATTTTTTACTTAAATTTTTAAGGTTTTTTTTAGGATCAATATATATTCTTAAACTTGTTCACGGATTTTTTACAGCAAATGTTTAAAGGTCCTTGCAAAGTTTGCCAATAAAATGGAATGGAAATTCGATTCCATTGAAAATTTTTCGACAATTTTTTCTTTAGAATTTTTGCAATGATATTTTCTTTCTTTTTCGCGATTTTTACCGATTTTAAAATAGAAATTATCCTTTAACTTTGGTGTGACCGCGTTAAATTATTTCGACATCATCTATTCAGTTTCGCCACCGCATAATTCGGTACAGCATTTCAATGCAACCCGCCTACTACTTCCGTTCTCAAAAAATCGAGTCGATTCAATAAAGTTAATAAAATTGAAAAAACCTTTCCCACACGATCTCTTCTGAAATGATATTATTCGTATAGTTCCACTTACCTAATAAATCTATATCTATAAAAGAGGAAAATGTTTGTAATTTATGGACTCGAAAACCGCTGAACAGATTTTCCTGAAGATTTCCAAATATACTAAAAGTAACATAGGCTATATATATTTTTGAAATTCCACTTGGAACTGGAGATATACCATCAGAATCGGATGTACCTCCCAAAAATTTAGATTTTGTATGCACATATCTATTGATCGATTACAGATACAGTCTGCAAATTTGGAGTGAGTGACAGGATTTGATCAGAAAATACATTTGCCAAAATATGTTATTTATAAATTTTATGCATTTATTAGCTGAACCCGGAGTGCTTCGCTACTCCTATCGCATTCAAAATTTTATATATGAATATTTGTTGTTAAATAAAACAAATTCAAAAATTTAAAACCCGTAATTATTGTAATACTTTAATGCGTAAACAAACAATTAGCTCGGTCTACCAACACGTGAACATGCCAGAAACAGCTGACCGTGAGAAAAGCAGGAACAAGGCAAATTTAGTCCGCATAAACAAAGGGTTTGTCCTTCGGACTTATTAATTTCATAGCAAATGTCCAGCGTGCGGGAAACTGCGATCTTTTGAAGTTGAGTGGCATTTCTGTTGCAATTATAGGTATCGAGGCATGAACATACATCCCCACAATAAATTTCTAATTAATTTGACAAATTTATTATTGTAACCAACTTCCGCCACATATCCTGAATTTCATTGGAATCGGACATATATATCGTGGTTGGCCGAAAAGTATAAATGGGAGATATACCCAAACCTCAACCGATTGGAATATAATTTGGCAAACTTATTTTTGTACCAAATTTAGTCACTCATTCCGAATTTCATTAAAATTGAAAATACATATCGTGTTTGGGGCATCAAATAAATGAAATCGGTCGAAAAAATATATGGGAAATAAAAAAAACATTACCTTTGGCCGGGCCGAACTTTTAATACCCTCCACCTAAAGGAGACATTAGAAACCATTATGACCCACAATTACCAATTTTCAGACATATTCGTGGGAAAATGTGGCAAAAATCAACACAATATCATATCGGGAGGTAAAAATCATCAAAATACCTAATATTGGGAGGTACCGTTATATGGGGGCTATACCAAAACGTGGACCAATACATGCAATGTTTCGCAACAGGAGCTGGAACCCATTATGACCAAAAAATTCTATTTTTTAGACAAATCCATGAAAAAATGGGGCAAGAATCATTAAAAATACCGAATATCGGGAGGTACCGTTATATGGGTGCTATACCAAAGCGTGGACCTATACATACAATGTTCCGCAACACGAATTAAGATCCATTATGACCTACAAATACAGATTTCCAGACAAATCTGTAAAAAAATCATCAAAGTACCGAATATAGGGAGGTAGCGTTATATGGGGACTATACCAAAACGTGGACCGTGGATCAATACCAACCATCCTATACACAAACCAAATTGTTCTGCTTAATTTTGATACTCTACGTGAAAAAATGTGAGCTGTATTGTGATTTTAATAGACAGACGGACATCGTTAAATCGACTTAGAATTGTATGCTAATTATGAATATATACTGTCCGTCAGCTGTTAAAATTATTCCAGTGACAGCTAATTATATTGTTTACAAGCGTACAAAAGCATTTTGGTGAGAATTTTCCAGAAAAAAGTTATCCCTGATGGAATTCAAGCGTGATAGTGTGATTTCTTTATATTTGGCTGGAAAACCACAAGTGGCTTTCGTTAGAGCACTCTTGCATTTAATTGTGAATAAATATTTTATATCTTGTACCTTCGCTCGTTACCGTGATACTGGTAGCGTAGCCCGACGGCGAGGAAGTGGACACAAGAAAATAGCAACATGAGCAGAAATGGTTCGAAAAGTAAAGAATCGACTTGATCGAAAGAAAATAGACTCAAAAGAGCTAAAGAGTTGCATCGCTTGGCCAAAAGTGATGAACTGCCGAATTGGGTTACTTCCGATGAGAAAACAAACGAACAAAATGATCATGTTTACTTGCCAAAGAGGTCAGCTGAAAATGTGCGCCTTCGCTTGGTCGCCAGAACTCAAGCGCCGGCCATGGTGATGGTGTGGGCCGCCATAACAGACGATAGTCGCTCTCCACTCGTATTTATAGACCGTGGTATAAGAATAAATGCCTAATATTTTTGCCAAAATATCCTGGGGGTGTATTAAAGCCTTGCGCTATTATTCTCTCTATTCTATTCTCTACCCATAATGTAGTATATCGATATTCCTATCTCTCTAAACTTAATTTTTAATCAGTCTATAGCGCAATAGTCTTGCAATTTTTATGAATATTTAGGCGCACGAAAATTCTATGAAATTTAGCATGGGCTTGCGGATCTTATCAGAATCAATAATACGGTCATGAAATATATTAAATATTCTTCTAAGAACGTAATAAAAGGATACTACAGGGTCTATAAGGTTGTTTCTAGTGGAGAAACTTAATAATGACAAAATTAGAATACATTAATTTGAAACCCTTACAATGGAGAATTAGAGAACGAACCTTGATACTTGGAATAATTTTCTAATAAATCCAATAATATATCCCAACATCTTTAGGGATTCTTTCATTCTTGCCAAAAGAGATTTAGATCTACAGAAACATTACCAAAAATTTTAGTGGATGGTCCCGCTTGACTATAGCCTTGGCTCGTTTGTTACAGCGTTAACTAAAATTCGACGTAGCATACACATATATTAAACTTCCCAACTATGGTAAAATGTTTTGTACGTCCGTATTACCCAAAACGTCGGGTGCATATCTTAAAATTTACCAAATAAAAACGATTTAAAAAATTTATACTTTATATACCATTGTAATACTTTCCAATTGTACAGTTAAACATAAAATGTTTAACTGTCAGTGTTGAAAATGTTCAACTTTGAAGTGGATACATCCGTTTAAATGGTGTGGTGAAAAACGTCGACTGAGTATATCGAATTGTATATAACGCTGTTATGTTTAAAATTAGACGTCGTCATTTTATATACCTGGGGCTCAACATTTTTAATAAAATATGACTGTAATGATATATGAGAAAATCTGGCGTGAAGATAAGATACAGCTGTAACCTCTTTCTAGTAAATCCCATACAAACGGTTAAAATTTTGAAAAAATAATGAATAACATATTTTGTTTTGCTTTTGATTTACCTGTATAATGTTTCAAAGACAATTACTAATGGATGAAAACTAATGGGCACATTTGCAAGAAATTTCTTTGACTCTCATTTCGGCAGCACTTTTTACTTTGATGGGTAAATACCACAATTTGTACCTATTTGGACAGTTCTTTGCAGATACATTTTCTGTATGTTTGGAGAATACAAACAGACTGACTGATTTACAAATTTATCAGTTGGCTTTACCAAATCGTGGAGCTATATGGTCTATTTTCAATACCTCAAATTTTAGGGACCTAAAATATGTATATTTGAGCAAAATGTTATTGACTTACTTAATTTATTAAAAAGTTAGACTTATTTCCACAGACGGACATATCTAAATCAATAAGAATTTTATTAATATCTAGAATGCATATACTGTTCAAATTATTCATCAGAGACACAAATTTCACAGGTTCGTTATTCAAATATTTAATGATGTCCCTCTGTCTGCCTGTCTGTCTGTTAAAATACTGTAAATTTAATTTAACAGAACTTTGGAATTCGGCATAATTGTTCAAAATTATGTGGGGGCTATACAAAAACGTGGACCCATGTGGCTCATATTCAATACCAATCATCCAATACGCTATGTAACTATATCGCCAAATATAAAACTTTACGTAAACTATGTGATTTGCACAGACAGGCGGATATCGTTAAATGGACTTAGAATTTTATGCTGATCAATAATATAATCTTTTGTTCATTAGTAGTGATAAGAGTGACTTTCGTTTAAGGCTGCTCATAGTTAGTTTACAAATAAGGGTCCAATTAATTTCTTTTGGTTTCAAAACATTTTGATAAGTTTCAAAGCTCTAATATAAAGCCAACAATTTTTGCAAATGTTTTGGAAAATACTATAAATTTTAATAAATAAATATAAATTTTGGACCTTTTCCCAAAATTTACTTTAACAGCGTTACCTAAACTTCGACGTTCCTTCACTTCCTTCACTACACATCTTCTATCTATATCTATAAAAGAGGAAAATGTTTGTACGTTTGTTTGTTTGTATGTTTGTTTGTTTCTTTGTTTGTAATTTATGGACTCGAAAACCGCTGAACAGATTTTCCTGAAAATTTCCGAGTATACTACAACATCGTGTGAAAGTAACATATGCTATATATATTTTTGAAATTCCACTCGGAACTGGAGATATAGCATCAGAATCGGAGGTACCTCCCAAAAATTTGGATTTTAGATGCACATATTTATTGATCGATTACAGATAAATTCTCCAAATTTGGAATAAATGACGGGATTTGATTAGACAATATATTTGCCATTTTACATGGAAATCGGTTCAGATTAGGATATAGCTTTCATATATATTTACACCCTATTTCATGTATTTGATGCATTAAACACGCTGTGTATATTCGATTTCAATGAAATTTGAAATGTGTGACTGGATTTGATCAGAAAATAAATTTGTTAAATTTTATTGAAATCGGTTCAGTTTTGGATATAGCTCCCATATATATTTTCGGACGATTTCATGTATTTGATGTACCAAACACGATACGTATATCCGATTCCAATTAAATTCGGCATGAATGACTTAATTTGGTACAAAAACAAATTTGTCAAATTATATTTAAGTCGGTTCAGATTTGGATATAGCTCCAATATATATTTTCTCCGAATTCACATATTTGATGCACCAAACACGATACGTATGTCCGATTCCGATGAAATTCGGCATGAGTCACTAAATTTGGTACAAATATAAATTTGCCAAATTATATTGAAATCGGTTGAGGTTTGGCTACATCTCCCATATATATATTTTTCGGCCGATCTCATGAATACGTATATCCGATTCCAATGAATGTGTGGCGGAATTTGGATACAATAATAAATTTTACAAATTAATTAGATGTCGGTTAAAATTTGTATATAGCTTCCATATATATTCTCAGCCGATTTCACATATTTTATGCAACAAACATGGTATGTACCTTCAATTTCAATAAAATATGGAAGGTGTGACGGAATTTGGTGTAAATGTAAATTTTGTCAAATTATATTGAAATCGTTTCAGATTGGAATCTGATTTTATTAAGAAGCATTGACCCACAACGCCTTTGCAATGGTATAAGGCTAACGAAAACGTGGACCTGCAGAGACAATCTTCTGTCATAGGCTGTAGTATGCATTACGAACTTCAAATAGCAAATTTGAACAAATTCCGACGAATAATGTCTCTAAAATCATCAAAGTACCGAATATCGGGAGGGCTGTACTAAAACGTGAACCTACCTACATGGTCCATTTTCAATAGCAAAAGTCCTGCAGACATAATATACATTTGAGTAAAATTTTATCGACCTACTTTATTTTGTTCGGAAGCTAGAGTGATTTCCACAAACGGATAGACGGACATCGCTAAATCGACATAGAATTTTATGCTGATCAAGAATTCATATACTTTGTGGGGTCTAAAATATATATTTCGAGGTGTTACAAACGGAATGACAAACTTAATATCCCTCCATACTATGGAGGAGGGTATAAAAACTACGCAAAAATTTAATTGAGGGTATGATTATTACTGGAATGTATGTTGCTACCTCGATTTCTCCTTCTTCCTGGCATGTTCGCGCGTTGGAAGACCGAGCTATTTGTTTGTTTACGCATTAAAGTATTATAATAATGATTTAATATTTATACCCTACAACACTATGTGTTGGGGGTATTATAAGTTTGATTGGGCCAAAAATTATGTAACACCTCGAAATATTGGTTTCCCACATAGGAAAGTATATATGGATCTTCCTAGCTCCTCGAGCTGAGTCGATCTAGCTATGTATGTCCGTCCGTCCGTCTGTCCGTCTGTCCATGTTAATTTGTAATCACTCTACAGGTCGCAATTATGGCCCGATCTTCACGAAATTTAGAATGTAGGTGGGGCTTGGACCAGAATAGAACCCTATTTCTTTTGGAGATGATCGCCAAATGTTTAGGGGTTGAAATGGACCAAATACTGAAAAAATGTCGGATTTTGCAGTAGCTATACAGGTCGCAATTATAGACCAATCGACGCGAAATTCGCATGTAGATAGAGTTTAAGGCGGGGAAGAAGCCTACTAATTTGGGTGGTGATCGGATAATATTTAGCGGGTAAAATATACCATATCTTTTGTGTTGAAAAAAATCAAAATTTTTCATTAAACCGTGAATATTTTAAATCCCGGCGAAATCACAAAGCCATCACAAGGTTACTGCTGACCTTTACATTGATGTTATTATCCAACAAATCGGATATATAGCAAAATATGTGCGATATATATGTCTATCAAAGGAGATATGCTTGAAAGATCTCTTATATGTCGAGAACGGCTGAACTGATTTCGACAGTTCTCATTAATTCAGAATGGCCTCTTGGCAGGAAAGAAAAAACGTCTAAAAAAATCGCATAAAAATATCTCTCTAAAGATGAAATATTGATTTTGTAAAATTTTTTCATATTTTTTTCAATTTTGTCATATTTTTGGCATATTTTCATTTTGAATTAAACATTTGGTAATATTTCTACAGCTAACAAAACTAAGTAGTTAGGATATCAGGATATCATATACAAATCTCATTTATGGCCCGATCCTTACGAAATTTTGCATGGGGATAAGATGAGGGTCAGAATAGAAGTCTACTCTTTTTGGAGATGATCGCTATATATTTAGGGGTTGAAATGGACCAAAAAACTACAAAATTGTCGGCAGGTCGTAATTATCGCCCGATCCTCACGCATATTTGAATGGGGGTTACCGCACATTGCAAAAGCCACGCAGTTTTGGATGGCCATCCAAAAATATTCAATGTGTGAAGGAGTTTGCCAACTTTTGTAGACAAAATACGAAAATGTCCATTCCAGTGACTTTTTGGAGAATTCACAAGTATAGGAAAGACGCACTTCTGACCATTTCGTTAACGCTGATTTCGTTGAAGAATATAGTCAAATGTCTATATCTCATATAGATGCGTTTCAGTCAAAAACCAATAATAAATGTTAATCTTTTGCCACTTCTGAGAGATTATAGGTCTTTGGGAAATATTGGTTCCAGATCTAGGAAGACCATTTACGTGCAACATCTACCAATAAATTGGAAATGAGAAATTAGTTTAAGTTGCTATTATTCGAAAATTAGAGAACGAAACCTGATGGTTTTCTTTTATTATTTGTCACAATATCTTGTGGAATTCCGTCGAGTATTTCGCCTATATAAACTGTATGGTTTATTATAGTGTTGTAGGGTATTCAACGGTCGGCCCCGCTCGACTGTAGCCTTTGCTTACTTGTTTTGAATTTGTTTTATTTTTTTTTTTAAGTTGAAAATTTTTCACATCGACAGAACGGATTTTTGTTTTTAAGTTAAGTTTAATAAAAATAAATAAAAATGAAAATGTTTGTAATTGAAAAGTATATTAATCTTAGGTGAATTTTAAATATTATCAATTTTACAACGTTATTATTTGTTGGATTTGAAGAAGTATTTGGGTGATACGGACGTACAAAACATTTTATCATAGTGGGGAAGTTGAACGTTTATGTACAATAGGTCGAATTTTAGTTAACGCTGTAAAATTAATAAATGAATTCAAGAGTGAAGGGACGTACACAAAGTTTCATTTTGAAACCATTTTTAAAATTAAAAGAATATAGCCATTTCGAAGTATTCCCAGACACCACCCAGCAAACGTTCCGGTCAGAGGGTAAGTATGGAAAAGTATTCAAATATTGCGAGACAGTGAAGATTGGACCCCAGAAGCAAGTTCTCAAAACATTCCTTCTTTGGGACAAGTACACAATTAACTTTTTACATTTAAATAAGGAGAAATATTCACACTTGAGACAAAATGGATTAATGAGTTCTTACACAACATTATCGATGAATACAGTTACAACAAGATCTTATGTTACCAAGGGAAAATAGGTCGATGTGAAAAAGTTCGAGAGTACAATTGGTTAACTTCAATTTGTCCGAGACACAAACATTGGAATGATTTTTATTGAGAAGGCGCTGTTGCGTCAAAGGTCTTGGAAATTCTGGAATTTGAAATCCTGGATTACGAGGACAATATAAAATCAGAATATATACAGAATGTATCCCAAATACATACAAGATAAACTAAACTCAGTTTTATCGAAATGGATCCAAACTACCCCTTTATACATTACGTTCTTAAACAAAACAATTCGTTTCCAATTTATGTTGTTTCTCACATTGGCCAAATCCATAATAAAGGTTCACTATAACATGGTAATTTCGAAGTTCGACAGCTATTAATCGGAAATTAACTATCAATCCTCAGAAATGTCATTATAATCTACGCCTCACGCACAAATACACTTATATCCATAGTACAATAAGGAGGTTGATCAGCTTCGTAAAAGTACAGAAATACAGCCCAGAGGTTATGCTCGCTACCTGTCAAATTTACATGCAAGAAGTCAATATTTTCCCTCATTTTAAAAATGTGTTAAAATGAATGATGAATGTGACAAACGGAATGTCGAATTAAACATGCATGCTTCCTGTGGCGCAGAGGTTGAAAGCAGGTGCGAATAAAATGTTGCCAGGATACACCAGTTTGAGCTGCCAAAGTTTGTTATTTTCATTCAAATCGACATTCGTCAGTTGCAGTAAAACTTGTTGTCCTCAAGTAGTTAGTTTAGTACTCATTCTCATCGCACACTCAAATGGAGTGAAATTAGCTCGCCTTTTCATCATATCGTGTTGTTGTTTTTCTTTAATGTCAATGTCACTAATGGAATTCGTAAGCGAGCGAAGTGGTGATTTATTGGTATCTCTGCATTATTGTGAAAATTAGTATTTAAAACAAAAATACAAACAGTTGCCAATAGCTTCCATTGATATATCCAAAGATATTCGTACGCGATTAAACGTCTTGTGGCTTGTCTCAGACTCAAACTATGTACTTGAGCATGATGAAGCGGTTCATGAATTTCCATTATAACTTCTCGCCTGGGAAAGCGACGTTAAGCGTTGTATTTTGAAACTGCCAAAAACATTTCAGAATTTATTAGCATATCGAACGTCATTTTCCATGTTATAAATGTTTCGAAGGTATTTACTCGTTTTTTTTTTTCTTAATTTTTATATTTATGCCTTTCTATAAGAATGACATTTTATAATTTTATTCTGAATTTAGCAACACTCTAGCAACATCTAGCATTTGTAGTATCAGTATAAGTATATATGTTCGAACAAAAAGTAAGCACCAATTAAGAACAAACTGCAGCACCATCATTCTTCCTAACATTAATGAAAAAACTAACGTGTAGACCAAACGACTTTATTATTGTAGATGTAGATAATAATCTGTAAAAAAGCTGTTTTTTCACTATTTAATCTAGCCTACTCAAATTCGGTATATTGTTTTTGACTTAATGCACTATCATCTACTAAAGGGAAATTTAATAGTACCTATGTAAGACCAGAGCTTGGGGGTCGCGCCATTATTAATCAGGCTTCGTCTTTTTTTAACAATTCTGAGACCGTAGTCAATTCAGTTCCGGCACGACAATATCTCATATATTCTATGAAAATCTGTTAATTTTAGGTCTTAATCTAACGATAAATATAATAAAAATATTACCTTCAACAAAACCGAAAAACCAAAAAAGTGGACCTACAATCAAGGTATTTTTTAAGCTTGAATCCTTAGATATACTTCAAATCAAAAGTTTCGATTAAATGGAGGCTATATCAAATAGTGGAGCTATATTGAATTTTTATACCCTCCACCGATGCGTAAAGAAAACATTTTTATATAAAAAAATCAATAAAATGGGTGAGACCGTTGTATGGGGGCAATACCAAAAGGAGAACCTCTATAGACAATTTTATACTTTAAGAATTGTCATCTACCAAATCTTCTTAAATAATGAAAAAATTTCGTGAGTAAATGTGACTGGTTATATCTCGCGTTATAGGAAAAATGGACCTAAATTTCAATGTTCTACCACCAAATACCAATTTTTAGACAAATCCGTGTAAAAATGTGGAATGTGGAAAAATCATCAAAATACTGAATATTTGGAGATACCATTATGTGGGGCCAATACGAAAACGTGAACCTGTACGTACAATATGGCGCTACCGCATATATAACCCATTATGACCTACAAATGGCAATTTTTAGACAAATCCATGACAAAATGTGGCTAAATACATCAAAATACCGAATATCGGTAGATACCATTAGATGGGTCTAAACAAAAAAGAGGACCAATACATACAATGTTGACTATATATAGCTTCCATATATATTTTCGGCCGATTTCATGTATTTGATGTACAAAACACGATACGTATGTCCGAGTCCAATGAAATTCGGAATGAGTACCTAAATTTGATTCACAAATAAATTTGTGAAATTATATTGAAATCGGTTCAGATTTGGATATAGCGCCCATGTATATATTTTCGAACGATTTCATATATTTGATACACCATACGCGATACGTACGTCCGATTCCAATGAAATTCGGTATGATTGACTAAATTTGGTACACAAGTAAATTTGTCAAATTTTATTGGAATCGATTCAGATTTGGATGTAGCTCCCACATTTATTTTCGGCCGATTTCATGTATTTGATGCACAAAAACACGATACATATGTCCGAGTCCAATGAAATTCGGCATGAGTGCCTAAATTTGGTTCACAAATGAATTTGTGTAATTATATTGAAAGCGATTCAGATTTAGATGCACCCAACGCGATATGTATGTCCGATTCCAATGAAATTAAGAATGTGAGGCGGAATTTAGTTACAATAATAAATTTGACAAATTAATTGGAAATCCGTTAAGATTTGGATATATATGTATATATATATATATATATATATATATATATATATATATATATATATATATATATATATATATATATATATATATATATATATATATATATATATATATATATATATATATATATATATATATATATATATATATATACAGTAGCGTGCAAAACCGAGCAAATGTTATGTTAATTTAACTTTGACGCTCTGCAAATACACAACCGAATTCATTGAAAATTCAGTATTATATTCTTTAATGCTTGTTAACAATAACAACAAACAAAATATGATGAAAAATTTAAAGGAGAAGGAGAATACAAAACGATCGTCAAAGAAACTCTATTTGCTCAGTTATGCACGTTTCGCATTTACGCTCATAAACTTACAATTTCTCTGAGAGAATGAAAGAAAGAATAGAATAGACGAATAGAAAAATGTACCGTTATTTGTTTTGGATTCTACATTTAGACTTTGCTTGCTATTAGCATAGACAAATTAAGGTATAGACTAAAAAGTTGTCTCATCTGTTATCTTCGAAAAAAGTGATTCAATAGATGTCGTTCATGCTGTAAGAGAGGTTCAGTAGACTCACTCAATTCTCTCACTATACAAAATATTGAATATGTTTATGATACTTTAATATTTATCAATTAAAAACGAAACAGTGACTTTGTTTACATTGACATTACCCAACTATGTCGTGAAATATAAAAATATAGAACTTAAATAGCAGAAAAATGAATAAATTGTTTTCGAAGTCGAGTGACTTCACTAGCCCTGAGTGACTTTACTGGCCCAAGATCAACCATAGTGACATCTGGCGGAAGGGGTAAATTTTAATTTTACAACATGAGTGGGACCCAACGATTTCATTCAAAATTTAGTTGAGAGTATGCCCAAAAGGTGTACAAGCGTCATAAAAAATAAGGGACTATGGACAAAGTATTAAGAACATAAAGACAGATCATAATTTCGAAACGTGCATGACTGAGCAAATAGAGTTTCTTTGACGATCGTTTTGTATTCTCCTTCTCCATTAAATTTTTCATTATATTTTGTATTTTGTTATTGTTAACAAGCATTAAAGAATAAAATACCGAAGTTTTATACAATTTGGTTATGTATTTTTATGTTCGTAGAGTGTTGAAGTTAAAATCACAAAACATTTGCTCGGTTTTGCACGGTACTGTATATATATATATATATATATATATATATATATATATATATATATATATATATATATATATATATATATATATATATATTAGCTGGCTCGGTCCGCGTTGCCGGCCCGTACTTTTAGTCTTTAAAGCATAATAAATCACAGGTCTGACATATGTAGGCGGCACAATTTTCATTATAAGTAATGACTCCATTATAATTACTCCAATTTTGATTATAAGTAATGACGTGATTATGAGTAATGACTCCATGACTTAATATAAATTAATATTCATGGCAAAAATTATAATTACCGCCGGTTTTAGATATTTTGAATAGCCTGATCTTATTTTTCAGCTATAGGCTTTAATTTGAGTGATAAATACCTATATGATAAAGAACATCTATAATAGTCCCATGTGAAAATTCAGCTCAATTTTTGATATTGTAAAAAGCATTCAAATAAGCTATAATTTGAAATTTGTATTTCCATCGTTTAAAATCCCCTACTGTGTGGTATTCAGTTTTGTCCACCTCATACTTGAAGGCAGAATGTTTTCGGAATAGCCAAAAGAATTACTCTTTTGCTCCGATTACCGTAAGATGGGCATTAATTGTTTGTCATTTAAATTGTGCGGTGGAGATCCAATAAAGTTACTTTATAATTTCGTATTTTTTGCATGTTTCTGCCACAATTTCCGACTGAATGAGTCCCAGAATGACATTTCGGAGTTTATTTCATATAGACGTACATCCCAAATCTACGTTCCCAACCAATATTTTATTGGGGGTTACAAATTCAATAGAATACCAAATTTTCTTTTCTGACCACACATTGGTTGGGAAAGTGGACTTGAGGGTATACTAATGTGGGGACTATACTTAAATAAATTCCTATGAGGATAATTATCTGTAAGATGATTTTCTACCCCAGCGTTTTTTACCCAGGTAGCCTCAAGACTAAGATGCGCACTATTCCGAAAAATAAAAATTTTATAAGAAGAGGTTTTCTTCCCCCTTAGAAACAAAGATGTCAAATAAGAGCCAAAAAATGAAAAAAGTGGCCAATACCCCGAAAATACCTTAAATCATATGATGGTGATACCAAAACTTGATAATTTTTTGCAAAGATGGTTTCTTCTTAAATTATCAACATGAGCTAAAATTAGTAAGAAAAATATGGTTAAAATGTAGAATATACTTGAAATCGGGTTGTTCCGTTATCAGGGGTTATGACCCATATCATGACCTGCCAAAGCGATTAAAGGTATCTTGAATGTTTAGGTAGAATTTCTATTTTGCGTTCTTTATAGTCGGTATTTGACTGATTGCAGTCCCAATGTATTTTGCATTTTGTGTTCTCATTTGACAATTTATTGTCCCCATAACGCTTGTTCGGTCATTTTTGTTTGTTTAAATGTGTTCGCATCTTCCAGCTGAAGCACGATGTAGGTCCTGGAGTAGAAAGCATTTAACATCGTATTGCGCCCTCATTTCATTTTTAATATTATTCATTCAGAATTCAAACCAATAAAAAAATTTTCACTTCAATATAGAAAAAAAAAAGAATCTTCAACTGATTCGCTGATTTTTAGATTTTAGAATTTTCATATGAAGCGACAACGGATTTCATGTATTTATTGGGTATTACGAATAAATACATAAAATCTATAAATAACAGTTTTATAACCTACACATCATATTAGAATTAAAAAAAAAACACTACAAATGTACATTCGAAAATAGTAAGTCAAAATGGAAAAAATATGCAATATAAAACATTACTATTGTACATTTTAAAAGTCAAAATGAAAATGTTCAAATTCACATTTTTACGCGATTTTTTGGATTTTATTCTTTTCTGCCAAGAGGCAATTCCGAATTTGTCTAAATCGTTAAAATCAGACCGGCGGTCTTTATCTTATAAGAGTAGTAACTAACACAACTTTCTTTTACATATAGAGAGATAGATTTAAAAGTAGGCGCGTTCCTCAGCCCCTAAATAAGTACTTAGGGTTGGATGGAAAGCAAACAGCATACAACAGTAATAATTCTCAAACCGATATTTTCACTATTTTGGCAAATATAAATATTTTAGATAAATCGTAAAAAGGAGGCGTGATTAATATTTTTTTCTTTAAAAACCTAAGTCGGGGTATGACAAACAATGAAATTAAGAATGTGAGACGGAATTTAGTTACAATAATAAATTTGACAAATTAATTGGAAATCCGTTAAGATTTGGATATATATATATATATATGTATATATATATATATATATATATATATATATATATATATATATATATATATATATATATATATATATATATATATATATATATATATATATATATATATATATATATATATATATATATATATATATATATATATATATATTTTCGGCCGATTTCACATATTTGACGCACTAATTTCAATGAAATATGGAAGGAGTGACGAAATTTGCTGTAAAAGTAATTTTTGTAAAATTATATTGAAATCGGTTCAGATTGGGATACGATTTTATTAAGAAGCATTGACCCGCAACGCCTTTATAATGGTATTAGGCTAACAGTATAAAACTACGCAACAATTTAATTAAGGATACGATTATTACGGGGAAGTATGTTGCTACCACGAATTCTCTAATTGGTTTTATGGACTCGAAAGGGGTTTATGGCCTCGAAAACTGCCGCACAGTATTTCCTGAAAATTACACAAGTATTTTACCACATCGCCTGAAAGTAACATAGGCTATAAAAATTTTTTGAAATTCCACTTGGAACTGGATACATAGCATCAAAATCGGAGGTACCTCCCAAAAATTTGGAACAAAAATATACTTGCCAAATTATATTGAAATCGGTTCAGATTTTAATGTAGCTCCCATATACATTTTCGTGTTTAATGCATCATGTATTTCATGCTGTTCTTGACATGTCCACGCGTTGGTAGACCGAGTTATTTGTTTATCTACTCATTAAAGTATTACTATATATATATATATATATATATATATATATATATATATATATATATATATAATATATATATATATATATATATATATATATATATATATATATATATATATATATATATATATATATAAAATATATATATATATATATAAATAAAATATATATATATATATGTTTTATTTTTTAATTTGTTATACCCTATACCACAAGGTGGTCAGGGTATTATGTCTTTGTGCATTTGTTTGTAACAAAGAAAAGGAAACGAGATAGACCCATAGTTCCTTTTGATGATCTGCATAAAATCACTTTCTGAGTTGATTTATGCATGTCAGTTCGTCTGTCCGTCAGTCTGTCCATGTATTCTTGTGAACAAAATGCAGGTCGCATTTATTATCCGATTGAGATGAAATTTTCCAAACAACATTTGTTTGGCCCGAGGACGAACTCTATTGAAAGTGGAGATAATCGGTAAAAATTTAGATATAGCTCCCATATATATCTTCGTCCGATTTGCCTTTTATTGTGCACCGAACGTCTAATATTTGCCCAAATGGGATGGAATACGGCACTTACGACCGAATTGAGTCTAGAAGGTAGTATGCCAAATTTGGTGAAGATCGGTTCAGATATAGCTATAGCTCCCATATATATTGTTCATCCGATTTGTTGTATTTGTTACCTACAGCCGTAATATGTACTCCGTAACAACGTTATTCAGGGAAATATATCAAATACAGCTCAGAAATACCTTTGCTAAATTTTATCGAGATCGGTTCAGATTTGGATATAGCTCCCATATATAGCTTCGTCCGATTTACATTTTATTGTGCACCGAACGTCTAATATTTGCCCAAATGGGATGGAATTTGGCACATACGACCGAATTGAGTCTAGAAGGTAGTATGTCAAATTTGGTGAAGATCAGTTCAGATATAGCTCCCATATATATTGTTCATCCGATTTGTTGTATTTGTTACCCACAGCCGTATAATGCACTCCGTAACAACGATATTCAGGGAAATATATCAAATACAGCTCAGAAATATCTTTGCCAAATTTTATCGAGATCGGTTCAGATTTGGATATAGCTCCCATATATATCTTTATCTGATTTCAAGTTAATTTTGCACCAAATGGGCAATACAAGTCCGAATTTAAAAGATACAAATGCTTCGGCATATTTAGTCCTTTGAACTTTAAATTATAATTATAATCATAGCATGTATATGATTGAATTCTCCCATAAAAATTTTAATTGTTATGCGGAGCTCAACTACATAGTGGTGTAGGGTATCATAAAATCGGCCCCGCCCGACTTTAGGACTTTCTTTACTGGTTTTAGTTTTTGTTTTTTCTTTTTTAACCAACATATAAAATTTTGAATGCATATAAAATTTTTTAATTTGTTTTATTTTTTTAAACCAACAAATATTCGTATAAAAAATTTTGAACTCATATAAAATCAAAAGGGGTAGCGAAACACGCCGGGTTCAGCTAGTACCCTACAAATACCAATTTTTAGACAAATCCATGAAAAAATGTGGCAAAACTCATCAAAATACTAAATATCAGGAGGTACCGTTTTTTGGGCGCTATACCAAAACGTGGACCTACATATACAATGTTACTCCACATGAGCTAGGACCCATTATGATTCAATTTAAATTTTATTGAATGAAAGCAAAAAATGTCGGAAACAGCATCAAATTTTAGAATAAGTTTAGATTTGTTCGAATTGATCACCTTTGGCCGTCACACGCTGCTCGAATACGTGTTTTGGCCCATTCCCGGCGAAGCGCTTACTTGAGGTGATCGACACTTTGGTATTTTTTAGTGCCAAACTTGCTTTTCAAAATACTCCAGACACAATAGTTCAACGGATTGGTATCCGAAAATTTTGGTGGCCATTGTGAGCTGGAATTGAAACGAGGAACCTCATTTTGTAACCATTCTTGGGTGGCGCGTGCTAAGTGAGATGGTGCTGAGTACTGTTGGAATGTCCAAGGTCTGCGGCCGAAATGTTTGCGTGCCCAAGGCTTTAATACACCCTCCAGAATATTTTCGCGATAATATTCGGCATTTATTCTGATGTCACGGTCGATTAATACGAGCGGAGAGCGACCATCGGCTTTTATGGCGGCTCACACTATCGCCGGCGCTTGAGTTCTGGTGGCCAACCGAAGGTGCTCATTTTCAGCTGACCTCTTTGGTCATGGTCATTTTGTTGGTTTACAAACTGCTGGACAACGAATGTTTTCTCATCGGAGAAAACCAAATTCGGCAGTTCACCACTTTCGGCCAAGCGAAGCAACTCTTTAGCTCGTTTGAGTCTATTTTCTTTCTGTTGCGGTGTAAGTTCTTGCACTTTTTGGAATTTCAATGGTTTACCCCGAGCTCATTTTTCAATATTTGCCAAGTGTAATATTGGGATATGTTAGGCTCACGAGCCATATTGCGGCCACTGCGACGCGGGTTTCAATCAAGTCGCTTCTTTACTTTTTGAACCATTTCTGCTGATGTTGCTGTTTTCTTCCGTCCACTTCCTTGACGCCACCAGTATCGCGGTAACGAGCGATGGTACGAGAAACAAATGATTTATTCTACTTTAAATGCTGGAGTGCTGTAACGATAGCCACTTGTTGTTTTCCAGCCAAATACAAAGAAATCAGGCTTGAATTCCATCAAGAATAACTTTATTTCTGGAAAATTCTCAACAAAATGCTTTTGTACGCTTATAAACAATATAATGAGCTGTCACTGGAATAATTTTAACTACTACCGGACGAGTGGTTCTAGAATATTAGGAATTTTAACATATCAAGAAATGGTTTCTTTGCGTACTCCGTTGTGTTTTTTGCTAACTGATCTATGCTTTACAAAAGAAGATGAGAGATATGAAAATTAAGCAAAAATAGGGATAAATGACACACGAAGCTGTAAGTGGCATTAGAAGTTTCTGTGACTCATTCAGTAATTCTCCAATCCTAAGTCTGTCCTGCGCTGATAACTACTAACAAATTTCTCTCATTTAACGCAACATGACGTACAAGCAATGTCAAATATTCCATACAAAATTGATTCTAGAGCTATTAGTAATTTTGCTGAATATAAATTATTATTAATTTAAATACGATTATGCATTTCCAAATTGAGAACACTTTTATTTATACTTTTGTAAAAAAGTGAAAAATGTTCATCGTTTGGTAAATATGTAGACCCGAATTTTTATATGGCCTTCAATCATTTTGAAGATTGATTAATAATTAAGGAGTCGGCAGTTTGAGTTATTCACGTTAATACATTTAAATGTAAAGATGTGTATGTGCATAAAACATTTGGTTTGGGGTTGACATGTACGTTAATTTATTATCGCATTGACCGCTTTCAAAGCCTTGCTATAAAAGTACTGACCTTTGGTATGGTGTGACCGTTAGTAACATACAATGGGACCTATGTATGTTGGTGTCTATGAAGCTACAAATAATTTCAAACATTTTCCAGTAGACATTGTCCAGTGGAAATTCATTCAATCGGCGGCTATATCGTTCCTCGCACTGGAAGCCTCACAATTCATTTGAATAAATTTGTGGAATGTTTTTGTTTGCCATTACCCGGGCAATGTCCAGCAGTTGCCATGGCTACACGTTCGTTCAACTAACTGACGTAGAAAGGGATAATTCCAAAAAAGTTTTATGTGTCATATACACTTGGTAAGGACGTGTGAGAAGTAGTGCCAGGAAAATGCGGAAATGCTGTTTTAGAAATCGTATTTCACTAATAATAGACACTCCACATTAATGTCAACACCTGAGACTTCGGACACAACAAATATTAAATAAAGTATATAATGGCATTCTGCAGGTTATTAGCTTCTGTAAATGTCCAAGTCTGAAGTTGACTATTTTTATTACCAACAGAAAATATATGTGATTCTACCAAATTATCAATGTTAGCGATAAATGGTTGGCACCCTTTTATAGTAGTCTAGCTGAGAACGCTACGCTTCGTAACCCCGCTAATAATAAATGTACATGAATTTTTATTTTATTGCTATCGACACTGTGTTTATTACAATAGGTTTTAAAGAAAATTTTAAACTATTTGCAATAATATGTTTGGCCAAATGTGAGTGATTCCTATATATCGCAAATAGTGAAATTAGGTTTTGATAGAAGAACTATCATGACATGAAATGTATTGTTTCACTTTACATCTATATCTATAAAAGAGGAAAATGTTTGTATGTTTGTAATTTATGTACTTGAAGACCGCTGAACAGATTTTCCTGAAAATTTCCAAGTATACTACAACATCGCCTGAAAGTAACATTATAGAAATTCCACTTGACAATGGTATTAGGCTAGCAGTAAAACAACGCAACAATTTAAGTGAGGATACAATTATTGCGGAGAAGTATGTTTCTACCTCGAATGGACTAATTGCAAGAGAAATGCCACTCAACTTTAAAAGATTTCAGTTTCCTGCATTCTTGGCATTTGCTATGGAATTAATAAATCCGAAGGATAAACATTTACATTTTTTTATGCGCTACAACACTATGTGTTGGGGGTATTATAAGTTTGATTGGGTCAAAAATTATGTAACACCTCGAAATATTGATTTCCCACATAGGAAAATATATATGGATCTTCCTATCTCGCCGAACTGAGTCGATCTAGCTATGTATGTCCGTTCGTCCGTCTGTCCGTCTGTCCATGTTAATTTGTAATCACTCTACAGGTCGCAATTATAGTCCGATCCTCACGAAATTGAAAATGGAGGTGGGTTTATGATCAGAATAGAACCCTATTTCTTTTGGAGATGATCGCATAATATTTAGGGGTTGAAATGGACCAAAAACTGAAAAATTTCCTGATTTTGCAGTTGCTCTACAGGTCGCAATTATGGACCAATCGAAGCGGAAGTTAGCATGGAGCTAGAGCTTAGGGCTGGGCAGAAGCCTTCCAATTTTGGTGGTCATCGGGTAATATTTAGTGGGTGAAATAGACCATAACATTTGTATTAAATGAAAGTCATATTTTCCATTAAACCGCGAAAATATTTAATCTCGACGAAATCACAAACGGATGAACAGGTCAATTCTGACCGTTACGTCGATGCCAATAGTTAATATATCGGATATATATATATAGCGAAATTTATACAATATATATATACAAAGGAATGGGATTTTAGCTATAATGCTTATATCTCAAGAATGGCTGGGCCGATTTTGACAAATTTTGTCAATTTCGAATGCCCTCTTTTCATAAAAGTATACAATCTAACAAAATCGCATAAAAATATGTCAATAATGATGTTAATATAGGTTTTGTAGTATTTTGTGACATTTTTTATATTTTTTCATATTTTTTATCGCATGCGATTTTTTCATTTTGACTTTTAATATTGAAGTGTATATTTTGTAATACTTTTTCACCTTACAACACAGGTTGGGGTTATTATATACAGATTGCAATTATCGTCCAATCCTCACGAAAATTTTCATAAGTGCAGGGTTAGGCTCAAAAGGGCTAGGCATATTGATTTTAAAGATGTCCGCAATATATTTGGGGGTTGAAATGGACCAACAACTAAAAATGTTCCTGATTTTGCAGCCCTTATAAAGGTCACAAATAGAAACCAAAGGACACGAAATCTCGCATGAAGTTAGAGTTTAGGACAGCGAGTAGAATGGACCACTACTTTTGTGTGAAAAAATACCAGAATTACTTATAGGCGATATCCGAAATACACAAAAGCCGATCTTCTGACTTTTTTATGCTGATTTCGTTGACGAATATAGCCAAATATCGTAGACAATCAAATCATATAGATGGGTCTAAATTTGGAGATACAGAGGGGCCTCTTCCTTTTGGAGATGATAGCAAAATATTTGGGGGTTCAAATGAAACAAAAACAGAAAAAAACTTCCTGATCACACAATTAAAGCCAATCGACACGCCTGAGAAGTGAGTTACGGACAGGGAATTATTCTAGCGTTTTGGATGAAAAATGGACCACAACAACCAACAGTATGACGGAGTGCTTAAATATTGGGCGAATTTCTCTGGTCAATGTCTCGTGGCATAATTTCAAAAGCGAAATCTTCCAAATTCGATCTGGGGCTTCTAACATATTGTAGTGTTGTAGGGTATCACATGGTCGGCCCCGCACGAGTATAGCCTTTGCTTACTTGTTTTATTTTTGAATTAGTTATACCCTACAACACTAT
Source organism: Musca domestica (assembly GCF_030504385.1). Lineage (NCBI taxonomy): Eukaryota > Metazoa > Arthropoda > Insecta > Diptera > Muscidae > Musca > Musca domestica. Next base: position 559,593 of record NW_026712273.1, on the reverse strand, counting down.
CTGTTGGGGGTAATATAAGTTTGATTGGGCCAAAAATTATGTAACACCTCGAAATATTGATTTCTTACATAGGAATGTATATATGAATCTAACTTCCTGTATGTATGTCCGTCCGTCCGTCTGTCCATGTTAATTTGTAATCAAGCCGATCCTCACGAAATTGAAAATGGAGGTGGGATTATGGTCAGAATAAAACCCTATTGTTTTTGGAGATGATCGCACGATATTTAGGGGTTGAAATGGATCAAAAACAGAAAAATTTCCTGATTTTGCAGTTGCTCTATAGGTCATAATTATGAACCAATCGACGCGAAAATTTACATGGAGTTAGAGTTTAGGAGTGGGCAGAAACCAGCCAATTTGGCCATCGGACAATAATTAGCGGGTAAGGTCAACCCTAAATTTTATGTAAGAAAATAGGAAAATATCCACTAAACCGCGAATATTGTCAATCCCAGCCAAATCACAAATACATTAAAAGATCACTTCTAAAAATTACAGAGATTCTAATAGCCAAGTAATCGGCCGCTGTGCCGATTTTTACAATTCCCATCAATTCGGAATGGTCTCTTCTCAGAAAACGATAAAATCTAAGAAAATCGCGGAAAAATATAACAATAAAAAAGTGAATATATTTTGTCGAATTTTTTCAATTTTTGTCATATTTTTTGTCGCATGCGATTTTTTCACTTTAACTTACAAGTTTGAATTGTAAATTTTCTAAATTTTTACACCCCCAACACTACGTTTAGAGGGTATTTTATGCATATCGCAATTATTGTCCGATCCTCACGAAATTTTGCATCGGGGTCGGGTTAATGTCAGAATTCAAGCCTATTGTTCTTAAGATGTACATTTAGAGGCGCAAATGGACTAAAAAAAATAATTTTATTTTAATTTTGTAGTCGCTCTATAAGCCACAATTAAAAACTAATCGACACAAAATTTCGCATCGGAAGAGAGTTAAGGGCAGGGAAGAAGTCTGGAATTTTTATGACCATTGGATTACATTTAGCTGTAAAATGGACTACAACTTTCGTGTCAAATTGTTTCGAATACTTACAAAACTACGGAGTGCGTAAATATTGGCCAAATTCTCCGGACCAAAAAAACTAAGGGTACCATCTGGGCGGTTCTGGACATTATTTCAAAACGAAATCTTCTAAAATGGATTTGGATATAAGGGGAGTTCGAACATATTGTAGTGTTGTAGGATATCACATGGTCGGCCTCGCACGGTTATAGCCTTTGCTCACTTGTTTTATATTATTTTTTATATTTGTAAAATTTATATATATAATAAAATATAAAATAAAAAGGTGAGCGAAGCGCACCGGTTTCAGCTAGTGTGATATAATTTGCAAGCGGTTCATCAAAATTTAAAATATTGCAAACATATTATATATATCAAATATTGTATGAATTTTGTTGAAGTATTTTAGATATCAATAACAAATGTTTCGTACAGCTGGATTAAGTACACACACAATGGTTTTATCTTCCAGATAACAAAAACAAATCAGAAAAATTAAAAATTCTTTAAAATTTAACCTTTTCTAATTACACACAACCACATCTACCGACCGATATTGGTAAAATTCAGATGTGTTACTGAGCTGTACCTAATATCTGGTACAAAATACGATCGTTGTGGAGTGCATATTACGAATTTGAGGGACTTAAATGGAAGTATGGGAGCCATAACTGTATCTGAACCGATTTTCACCAATAATGAAGTATTAACGTCTTGGCTGAATTCGGTCGTATGAGCAAAAATTCTCTCCATTTTGGCTGAAATTAACTATGTGGTGCACAATAAATGTCAAATCGGATAGACATATATATATCTGCACCGATCTTGATGAAATTCTTCAGAGATATTTCTGGTATCTAATTTTAACAATCATTGTTGTGGAGGAATGAAATCGGATGAAACATATATATGGGAGCTATATCTAAACCGATTTTCACCAAATTAGATGTACTTGCTTCTAAAGTGCCGAAGTCCACTCCATTTGGACGAATATTAAAATTAAAATCGGACGAAAATATATATGGGAGCTACATATAAATCTGAACCGATATCCCCAAAAATTGCCAGATATACTTATGGACTGAACTTGGCAGTGTGTACTAAAACTCATTTGATTTGGACTGATATTACGATGATGTTTGGTGCACAATACTTAAGAAATCGAAAGACACTATGTATGGCAGCTGATCCGATTATCACCAATTCTATAGACGTCGTTCTTTAACCAAATATGTGGCGTAGAGTATGAAAATTATTATACCTCGTCAATTGAAAACAGCTGGCCGATTTGAGCTAAATTTTCTATATGTTGCTTGCACTGGCACATGGTAGAATCAGGAAGGTAAAATCATGTCAAAATATGCATTTACTAGCTGAAACCGGCGCGCTTCGCTACTCTTTTCGCTTTTACATGCATTCAAAATTTTATGTATGAATATTTGTTGGTTAAAAAATATAAATAAAACAAATTCAAAAATTTTAAAAACGTTATTATTGTAATACTTTAATGCGTAAACAAACAAATAGCTCGGTCTTCCAGCGCGGGAACATGCCAGGAACAGCTGACCATGAGAAAAGCAGGAACATGCTTAATTAAGTCCGCATACACGAAGGGATTGACCTTCGGATTTATTAATTTCATAGCAAATGCCAAGCGTGCCGGAAACTGCAATTTTTTGAAGTTAAAAGGCATTTCTGTTGCAATTAGAGAATTCGAGGTAGCAACATACTTTGCAGTTATAACCATACCCTCAATTAAATTTTTGTGTAGTTTTTATACTCTCCACCATAGTATGGAGGGTATATTTAGTTTGTCATTCCATTTGTAACACCTCGAAATATACATTTTAGACCCCACAAAGTATATGTATTCTTGATCAGCATAAAATTCTATGTCGATTTAGCGATGTCCGTTCGTCTATCCGTCTGTCAGTCTGTGCAAATCACTCTAGCTTCCGAATGAAATAAAGTAGGTTGATAAAATTTTACACAAATGTATATTATGTCTGCAGGACATCGGTACCTCCCGATATTCGGTACTTTGATAATTTTGGAGACATTATTCGCCATAATTGCTTCAAATTTGGTATTAGAATTTCGAAATGCATACTACAGCCTATGACAGAAGATTGTCTGTGCAGGTCCGGCCGAACTTACAGCTTTCTTTACTTGTTTACTGTTAGCCTTATACCATTGCAAAAGCGTTGTGGTCAATACTGCTAAATAAATTTATATCCCAATCTGAAACGATTTCAATATAATTTGACAAAATTGACATTTAAACCAAATTCCGTCACACCTTCCATATTTCATTGAAATTGGAGGTACATACCGCGTTTGGTACATCAAATATGTGAAATCGGCCGAGAATATATATGGGATCTATATCCAAATTTTACCCGATTTCTAATTAATTTGTCAAATTTATTGTATCCAAATTCCGCCACACATTCTGAATTTCATTGGAATAGGACATACATATGGTGTTTGGTACATAAAATTCATTATATCGGCCGAAAAATATATATGGGAGATGTACCCAAACCTCAACCGATTTCAATATAATTTGGCAAATTTATTTTTGTACCCAAATTTAGTCACTCATACCGAATTTCATTGGAATCGGACATACGTATCGTGTTTGGTGCATCAAATACGTGAAATCGGACGAAGACATATATGGGGACTTTATCCAAATCTGAACCGATTTAAATATAATTTGACAAAATTTGTTTTTGTACCAAATTAAGTCACTCATGCCGAATTTAATTGGAATCGGATATACGTATCGTGTGTGGTGCATCAAATATATGAAATCGGCCGAAATTATATATGGGAGCTATATACAAATCTGAACCGGTTTCAATATAATTTGACAAATTTATTTTCTTATCAAATCCCGTCACACATTTCAAATTTCATTGAAATCGAACATTCAAAGCGTGTTTAATGCAACAAATTCATGAAATCGGGCGAAAATATATATGAGAGCTATATCCAAATCTGAACCGATTTTCATATAATTTGGCAAATACATTTTCTAATCAAATCCCATCACCTATGCCAAATGTATAGACTGTATCTGTAATCGATCAATAGATATGTGCATATAAAATCCAATTTTTTGGGAGGTACCTCTCCAGTTCCGAGTGGAATTTCAAAAATATATATAGCCTATGTTACTTTCAGGCGATGTTGTAGTATACTTGGAAATTTTCAGATAAAACTGTTCAGCGGTTTCCGAGTCCATAAATTACAAACAAACAAACATACAAACAAACAAACGTACAAACATTTTCCTCTTTTATAGATATAGATTAATGCATTGTATGTACCCAAATAAGTGATGGAAACTTTTTTCTATTCAGGGAAATTTGACAAGGTGAATTACAGAAAATGCAGAGATGGATATTATTATTTGAAATGACTTTACCTTCTTAATTTCACCATGGTACTGGCAGTGAGAAGGTTTTATAAAATAATTTTTTGAAAAAATATAGAAAAAAATATAGAATAGAAAATTGGAAACCCTTAGTGAAGAACTCGGATATGTGAATAATTGTCATGTTTTTGTATTTTTTTTTTTCAATTTGAATTTTTTGAATTCTACATTTTGCAATACTTTTGTTTTTGGATTTATATTGAAAAAGTGAAGCCAAACAAATCAGTACACAATAAGATGGAAGTTGTAACTTCAAACCTAAAACAACTAACGCATCTATATATAGACTTTTATCTTTTTATCCAATATGAAACCAAAATGCTAAATGTTATTTCTGCAGCGATAACCCACAAAACAAGAACAAGTTAAAAAGCATTAAGTTCGGTCGGGCCGAACTTTAAATACCCTAAACCATTTGGAACGAATTTGGAAATTTTCAAAAAATAAAATCCTTAAAAAAATCTGTTAAAATTTAAAAAAAAACGAATATAGCCGTTATATTAGGGTCTATGCGACATGGACCTACATAGGCCTTGATTGTCATAAGCCATTATCATATTCAAATTCGAAACTTGGAATAAACGGTGAATAATGCAGTTAAAATCATCAAAATATCGTATATAGGGAGGTGCCGTTATATCGGAGCTGTGCGAAGACCTGGATCAGTATAGACAATTTTCTGTCACAGGCTATAGGATCCATTACGAACGTCAAATACGACATCTCAAACAATTTCGGTGGGTATTGTACCTTAACTCGTCAAAATACCGAATATATGGAGGTACTGATATATGGGGCCTATACGAAGACCTGGAGCTGCATAGAAAAATTTCTGTCACAGACTGTAGTATCCATTACGAGTCTCAAATACCAAATTTGAAACGATTCCGGTGAATAATGTCGCTAAAATCATCAAAATACCGAATATCGGGAGGTACTTATATATGGGGGCTATATGAAAACGTAGACCTACATGACCCATATACGAACATAACCTGCCTACTAAAAAAATAAACACGTGTGCCAAATGTTAGCCTTCTATCTCAATTCGTTCGAAAGATAACGTGATTACAACAGACAGACAGACAGACAGCCAGATTGACAGACAGACGTACATCGCTAAATCGACTTAGAATTTTACGCTGATCAAGAATATATATACTTTGTTGGGTCTGACATGAGTATTTCGAGGAGTTACAAACGGAATGACAAACTTAATATACCCTCCATAGTATGGTGGAGGGTATAAAAACTTCAATAATCAATGAAAGCGTTCAATTGAATAGATTGCCTGCAGCTAAAAGCATATATTGCTTTAGACCATTCCATTTTATTTGAATGTCAAAATTTTCTTAAAGTAATCCAGCAACGCGGACCATTTCGTTTGTAAGATCTCTAAATATTCGTCGTAGACACTTTATGGGGTCTATACTCATGAACAGCATAAAATTCTAGGTCCATTTAAAGATGTCTGTCTGTCAGTTAAAACCACGATACAGCCCACAATACCTAACGTAGAGTTTCAATGGGTTCTAGCTCCTGTGTCGGAACATAGTATATAGGTCGACGTTTTGGTATAGCCCCCATATAACGGTACCTCCCGATATTTAATTTTTTGATGATTTTCGCCACATTTTCCCACGGATTTGTCTAAAAATTTGTATTTGTAGTTCGCAATGGGTTCTAGCTCCTGTGGCGAAACATAGTATGTATAGGTGCACGTTTTCGTATAGCCTACACAAATTGGTACCTCCAGATATTTTAAAATTTTGATGGTTTTTGCCACATCTTTTCACGGATTTGTCTAAAAATTTGTACTTGTAGTTAGCAATGGGTTCTAGCTCCGGTGGAAGAACATTGAATATTTAGGTCCACGTTTTCGTATAGCGAACATATAACGATACCGACCGATATTCGATATTTTGGTAATATTAGTCACGTTTACCCACGGAATTGTTTCAAATTAGGTATTCAAAAAGCTTTGTTAGATGACAATACTTAAAGCATAAAAATGTATATATAGGTTTCTATTATGGTACGGCCCCCATATAACGGCCTCACCCACTATATGGTACTTTGAAAAAAAGATTAACAGCATTATCCAAACGGTCTTACTGGTATTTGTAGTTTAAAGTGGAAAACGTTTGATTTCAGATATTTTATATAAAAATGTTTTTTTTACCCAATAATGGTGGGTATGAAAACAGTCGGCTCGAACTTAATGTTTTTACTAATTACTTTCAAAATTTGAAAACAAAAATCTTCATAAACTTTAACTAACTTAAAGGACTGTTTTTTACCCTTGTTCCATCTGTAGTATTTGGCGAATACATGCAAAGCTAATTAAAACTCTTTTAATAATTTTTCTTTTTTTGTTAAATAAATTGTGCTTTAATCTTCCCGTTCCTTTAATTTGTTACCGTTTCATTACTTTCGAAAAAAATAGAAATAGTATAGTTTTTTGTTTTACCAATCGAAATGTTGTGGAAACACTTTCACTGCTTTTTAATATTTTCATACTTGTGCTCATAATGTACGACAAACTAAAAGAACAGGAAGAAGTGCACTTCCAATAAAAACAGTGAACTAATGAAGGAATTTTCCAAGTTAATGTGTAAAAACATACAATGAGTTAATCATAGTATCCATTACACACACACACGCTCGTGAGAGGACAGTGTCATTGGCCACAAAAAAAAACATATATATTCAATTCCCCAAAAAATGGAGAACAAATAAATTAAAGCACGGGGACTGAAAATAAAGTTATAGCACGTTTGGTCGTCGTAAGCTGTATGGGTCTGTTTTCGTGTGACTAAGAACTTTTGTGTAAAACCGCTACATTGTTCGAAAAGGCATGTGTTTGTTAGTGTACAAAATACTTTGTACATACTTTTGAGTGAGATTGAGGCGCTGGGAAAATCCAACAATTAAAAATAAATATTTCCAAATTATCAGTTTCCCAGCGGTCATAAAATATCACATGTGTAGAATTAAGTGATCTTGTGCGCTGTCGCATACGATAATGTGTAAGATAATAAAGGTCATGACCCACACACACAGTATCGATGCGTACAGTGGATAGCCAAGACCACTTGAATGAAGGGACAAGCACCCATGCAATGTTTCTTTTAAATCTAATAATAGATAAGAACAATTGTGTGGCTGCGACTAGGTTAAGTTAGATTAGTTTCAGTAGTACGTAAGGAACATATTTTAAAAATAAAATTAGAATTGAACCAACAGCCATACGATACGGTCGTGTTTTCTCTTCTCCCGCTTACATATGGTCCTTCGAGCCTTCACTTTTTTATAAAGTGGAAATAACTAGCGGCCGTAAAAAAATTGTAGGAGTTTTCCCCCACCAGTGGTAAGAGACTCACTACAAGCAGAAATAGATATTCTCCAGAAATAGAGGAGAATTTCTACACAAAACAAAGTCCGTTAAGGCATTTTAAATATAAGACCATAGGGGCATTTTGAAATAGCCGAAGGGACTAATTTGAATAAAAAAGCCATAGGGGCAAAATAAAAAAAAAAAAAAAAAAAAAGCCATAGGGGCAAAATAAAAAAAAGCCATAGGGGCAAAAACAAAAAAAAAAAAAAGCCATAGGGGCAAAAATAAAAATAAAACGAAAAGAGGACAACAGAAGTCCCAAATAAAAAAAAAAATATATATACATAGTTTTGAAAAGAGGACAAAGAGTCCCATCTAAAAAATTTTAAATTCATTCAAAAATGTTCAAAGACATAGAAGAAGCTGTCACCACTTTGGCAGACTATTTCGAGGTGTTAACGTCGACGTCAACCTTTGAAAAAGTGAAACACGTCGAGGCATGGAAAGTACTGGTAGAAAATACATATTACCAGTTACGACGGTACTTGAGGATATACCAAAAATATCTTCCAAGCCATATGAATGCATTACCATGTGAGGTGGATATGTGTTTACTGTCGGCAATGAAACTTCTAACAACTCGGAGTCGGAAATCCACAGATATGTACATCGATGATGAAATCGAAGAGTCGATGAAACCTCCATTAGGATGGATGCTCTCCGTAAAATGTGACTATTCAACTTGGGAAGAACAATTGGAAGAAAGCAGACAATTAAACTACGTAGAAAAAAAGGAAGATTACGACAGAGAATTGGAAGATGGTTTGCACGGACAAATGCGAGCCTATGAACACAATTTACAATCTCTGCAGGGGCAAGTAATCAAACTGCGTTCTCAAATAAAAATCGAAGTTGAAAAAAGTGAACGGATATTGAGAAATGCGAAGGCCCACGAAAAATATCTGCTCGCCCAACATGAAGAAAACATGCGGGCCAAGGATGAAGAATTGGAAGAGAAATATCGTGTTCATAAAGGTCAAGTGCGACATCTGGAAACCAAGTTAGAAAATATGAATGAAAAATTAGCTAGTTTGGAAGGAGCGCGGCAAGTCGTCGAAGCTGAGAGAGATGACCTGCCCAAACAACTGACAAATTTAAGAGAGGGACTTAATGCTGATAATCTAAAACAGATTCGCTGCTTAGAAGGTAATATTGTGAAGTTTTTCCCGCCGGCAAGTCCTCAATTTGAGGAACAAGATGATGGAGGAAATTCAGAGGTCGAATCCGCCCCCACCAATGAAGCACTCGGTGAAGAACGAATGGATTTTTACGATGACAACGAAAAGATTGATAATGGGGACTACCTAAATATACATTTGGTAAGAGAAGAAATAAATAATCTTGTTGCAGAAGAGACAAAAGAAGGAAAGCCGTTATGCACAAAAGGCCCCAACATTTACGGCGAATATAATTATTACGACAACGATTCTAACGGAAAAGAACGCATCGAAGAAGTGGGAAAAGCCGAACAAATTTCTCTGGCTCCGGTTCCGAAAGAAATCAATAGCAAACCGTCAATGGCCATTAAAACAGAAGACGACAAACCGAAACTTACCATAAAACCATTGCCAATACTTTTCTACAGTGATGATGACAGTCTGCAACGATGGACTATCAAATCGGCAGCATGGACAATGAAGCCGGCAGATAAAGGTGGCGGTATCGACAAGAGAGACTGGGCAAAGAAATGGAGTCGTTTCCTGAAAGCGGTTACTTAACGAGACATTCATATTATTTTACATAGTATATACATGTTTATATATAGATTATATTTCATATTGTTATATTTGAATATTTCGTGCCAATCATTTTATAAAAAAAAAAAAAAAATACAGTCCACTATAAAAATATACACATTAAGCCGCCCGGGAGAATGTACAAAATACTTTGTACATACTTTTGAGTGAGATTGAGGCGCTGGGAAAATCCAACAATTAAAAATAAATATTTCCAAATTATCAGTTTCCCAGCGGTCATAAAATATCACATGTGTAGAATTAAGTGATCTTGTGCGCTGTCGCATACGATAATGTGTAAGATAATAAAGGTCATGACCCACACACACAGTATCGATGCGTACAGTGGATAGCCAAGACCACTTGAATGAAGGGACAAGCACCCATGCAATGTTTCTTTTAAATCTAATAATAGATAAGAACAATTGTGTGGCTGCGACTAGGTTAAGTTAGATTAGTTTCAGTAGTACGTAAGGAACATATTTTAAAAATAAAATTAGAATTGAATCAACAGCCTAACCAGTCGGTTTGGTTTTCTCTTCTCAATCAGTTAGTAAGCAAATATTTCCCAACTAGCAAATTGTTCTGATTGACTATACAAACTATGCCATAGGTCACTATGTGATTACACATATACAAATATTACGTGTATACTTTTGTAATACGATTCACATACTTTTAATTGTGGTTCCACGATTTGCGATTGTGTGATGGCGTTTTCGTCCCTAGGGGTAGGAATAATAATTAGGTATTCTTAATTAATGTTAAAACTCACACCGACATACTCTAGGTCAACACGCACATTAATTCGTGCATATTTAGATTATAATGATTTAAATGTATTATTCATCGAATAGGGACATGGGATTTAAATGTGAGAGGCAAATATACAGGGTTGCCCATATTCGACGGACCCATCTGGCAACGCCATAACTTTTGACAGAGATGTCACATCGCTTAATGACATACCGCGTTTGAAGCGTCAGTCCAAGCAGATTTTTACCATGAACCAATACACGCCATGCGAGCGCTCTGAAATAGTTGAAATTTACATTCAACAGAAGAAGTCAATTGTGAAAACTCAACGTGCTTTTAAAAAATGTGAGAATACCATTAAGCGTTTATACGAAAAATTTTCGACCGGTGAGGCTCTTTCTAATCCGAAGAGGCCATATAAAAGTCGACCAAGGCGATCGGCCGAGAATATCTCTGCCGGACGAGCCAGTGTTGAGAGGTCCCCAAGAACATCCCAAAACCGCCGTTCTCAGCAGTTGGGCATGGCTCGGTCCACTTTACAACGGATTATTCGCATTGATTTGCATTTGTTCCCATACAAAATTCAATTGACGCAAAGAATGTTGCCTGCGGACAAGCCCCGTCGATTGGAATGGGCCCAAAGGTCCGTCAAATATGGGCAACCCTGTATTCAAGCTGCGACTCATACATGCAAACACCAATAACAAGGAAATCGTTTTTGTTCAAATAGTTCAACACCAATGTGGCTTTAAAAAATGTATTTGTGTTTATAGAGCCAATGTTGGTTTCATTGCTATTATGTCCTTTGGCTTTTCACTTTTAATGAAAAATAAAAAATACATTTTGAATAGAAGTCAAACATTTTCAATACCAACTGTTAAAAAGCGGGTTCAGGATTAGTTGGAACATTTTTTTGTTAAGGTATGCTGCACAGAAGCAGCCTATAGTTTTCGAAGTGAATCGAGTAATATTTAATCAACAAGTTTCTGTCAATCAATGTAGATCCATATACATGATTAATTTGAAAAACAGCATATTTGTCTATTTTGAAACCCAGTAATGTGCAAAATTTGAGAAATATCGGGTACTTACTTCGCATTTACAACATAGTTTAATTTTCTAGCCATTTTCGCACTTCACCTAATCTTGATACAAATATTATAAAATACGACATTTGCACCTTTTTGTGGACATGATCCATTGCTTACAAAATGTTGAATATTTGAAGGTTGGTACCACAATGATTGGACCGATTGGACATGGGATATACACACTAGATGTAATATTAATAGAAATACTAGGAGTGTCAATTTTGTAGAAAATCCGGTCAATTTTGAGCCATAGCAGGGGATGTACGTGCTTTTTCCATTGGCTCCTTAACGACAGCCCCCTAGTTTCAGTATTTTTTAGGTTTCAGGCCAAGTTCTCCAAAAAAACTATGATTTGCTATTATATTTTTCATTTGATAGAATCTCCACAAATTGCCAATATAGGACTACCTTTTCACATAGGCCACACTGTAATGCCTAGTTGTGTTATAAGTATTACCTTTTTCCCCAATATTGTTTCTTTTTTTTCAATAATTATGCCTTAATCAGCACAAAGAACAGAGTAATCAGGCAAAATTTGTTTTATTCGTTTAAAAACAAATCTTACAGCCACCTTTTTCATTACATTATTTTTAAAATATTCTGGTTCTTGGAGTAAAAGTTTTTCGTGTCAGTGACATAGCCACGAAATCTTTTATTTTCCTGTTTTTAACGGAAATCGAATAGGGAATTTACTTATGTATTGTTTAGGACATTAAATTTCAGGTAGCACATCTTACAAAACCATATTCTTCAAATGTTTTGTTGACCTTTTTGATTATATTATACATTATTTTTGTACATTGTAAATTTATTGAGGTTGCCAAAGGCAGCACAATTTCCCAATTTGATTATGACACAAAATTAATTAAATGATAGTTTCTGACAAAACAAAGCTATCCGAAGAGAGAGCAAAGCTTTTAAATTTTTTATAAAAACCAAATTTCAAAACAACAAAATACAAAATACTGTTTAAAAATTACTAAAAAAAAAATAAGAGAGACTATTTCATAGGTCATTCTTTTGGCAAACTTCGTAAGGACCTTTAAAAAATCCCCGAGCAAGTTGAAGAATTTTTTTCTATTTTCAATTCAATTTGTCTTTCTTTTTCTATTCATCTGTATATATAAAAAAGTTATGTTACCACGCTTATAAGTGAACCATCCCTCAGAAATATAGCATTTTCAGATTAAATGAAACCTTTTGTAATTGAAATCTAACCTTTTGCAACCGAAATGAAACTTTTTGCAAATCAAATGAAACTTTTAGATTTATAGAAGGAAAAATAACAAAACCTTTTTATTTTTAGTAGGTTTAAAATTAAATCAACTAATTATAACAAATATATAGTTAAAGAGGATTTTATATTGGTTATTAATATCTACATTTTTATATTATTACTTAAACTATCAATTATTGTAATAACAAATTGTTCCTTATTGATTTGATATAAAATATTTCCATATTATTAAATTCCAAATGCTTAACGATAAAAAGAGAAATTGAAACAATGTTTTATAGTTAGAATAGAAGCCTATTGCTTTTGGAGATGATCGCATAATATTTAGGGGTTGAAATGGACCAAAAACTTAACAATTACTTGATTTTTCAGTTGCTCTACAGGTCGCAATTACAGACCAATCGACGCGGAAGTCAGCTTGAGGCTAGATCTTAGGGCTGGGCAGAAGTCTTCTAATTTTGATGGTCACCGGGTAATATTTAGTGGGTGAAATAGACCATAACATTTGTGTTAAATAAAAGTCAAATTTTCCATTAAACCGCGAATATTTTTAATCCCGGCGAAATCACAAATAGACGAACAGGTCAATTGTAACCGTTAAGTAGGTGTTGATAGTAAATATATCGGATATATATATATATATATATATATATATATATATATACATATATACATATATATATACATATATATATATATATATACATATATATATATATATATATATATATATATATATATATATATATATATATATATATATATATATATATATATATATAGCGAACAATGTGTATATACAAAGGAAGGGGATGTTAGCTAGAATGCTTATATCTCAAGAACGGCTGGACTGATTTTGACAAATTTTGACAATTCAGAATGCCCTCTTGGCATAAAAGAATAACATTTTAAAATATCGCATAAAAAATGCCAATAATAATGTTAATATATGTTTTTTTTTTTCATATGTTTTTTGCATGCGATTGCTTATAATTTTGTAGTATATATTTTGTAATATTTTTTCACCTAACAACACAGGCTCAGGTTATTGTATACAGTTTGCACTTATTGTCCGATCCTCACGAAAATTTTTATAAGCGTAGGGTTAGGCTTAGAAGGGCTAGGCCAATTGTTTTCAAAGATGTCCGCAATATATTTGGAGGTTGGACCAACAACCAAACATGTTCCTGATTTTTCAGCCGTTATGAAGGTCACAAATAGAAACCAAAGGACACGAAATCTCGCATGAAGTTGGAGTTTAGGACAACGGGTAGAATGGACCACTACTTTTGTGTGAAAAATACCAGCATTACTTACAGGTAATATCCAAAATACACAAAATACGAACTTCTGGCGTTTTATGCTGATTTCTTTGACGAATATAGCCAAATATCGTAGACAAGCAAATCATATAGATGAGTCTAAATTTAGAGATAGAGGATGATCGCAAAATATTTAGGGGTTCAAATGAACCAAAAATAGAAAAAAATCCTGATCACACAATTGAAGCCAATCGACACGCCTGAGAAGAGAGTTAAGGACATGGAAGAATTCTAGCATTTTGGATGACCATTGGATTATATTTAGCTGTAAAATGGACCACAACAACTAACAGCACGACGGATAAATATTGGCCAAATGCCCTGGTCAAAAAGCTGAGGGTAATATTTGGGCAGTGTTCTATAACATAATTTCAAAAGCGGATTCTTCCATAATGGATTTGGACATAAGGTGGCTTCTAAAATATTGTAGGGTATCACGACTATAGCTTTGGCTTACTTGTTTTAATTGTCATTGTTTTTTTTTTTTTTTTCAATTTGACTTCCCATTTTGAATTTTACATTTGTAATATTTTTGTTTTGCTTTTGAAAGCGAAGAAAATATAATTAGCGCACAATAAGATGATGGTCGCGACTTCGAACCAAAATCGACCAACAAAGCTGTGTTGAGCTAATATCAAAACTTGGGTCTTCCAACTTGGTGTGGAAAAATTTCATCTAATAGGAATACAAAATTTGATTGGAAAATACAAAATAAAGAATCAGAATATCACCGTAAGTTTCAAGCATCTATCTTGTCTTTATCATGATCTGAAGGAATGGGCGGACAGACAGACGGTCATAGTGTTCGGCTATAAATTTTCTCTCTGGGTTTCCAAGAAATATTTTGCAGTGCAATAAATTAATGCAAAAATAATTGACCCCGATTACATGTTTGTTTGTAGGCATTTAAGATGAGTTAAGTTTGGCTGTCCTGGACTATATCCCCTAAATCATGAGGTGGACAAAACTTAATATCTAAATAAATTCTAAACGTTACGAATTCAAAGTTATAGGTCATTCCATTGGAAAATGTTTCTTAGACTTTATAATACAAATAATTCAAAAACCGTTGACGTACAATTATTTGCTTAGATTAAGTTACAACCATGTGGCTAAAAATGGTGATAACGTTCTTCAAAGCTCTTAAAATAGGTCGGTATCAGAAATGTTTGCAATAGTTTTTTTATTTCTATTTATAATTTACTACAGGTACTGTGAACGGAAAAAAACAGCATATTATAATAAAGGTGTTCATTCAAAACTTTATTAATTTATCATGCATAGTGAGCCCCTTTAACAATGGGTTCAAAAGACTAGATCAATAAACCACAAACCAATGAAAACATCTATAATCTTAATCTAATAAAGCCCGTAATTTGATAGATTGACAGCCAACAGTTTTTAGATTACTATAGTATTCTTCTAAAACAGGAATGGCTTGAGATTATTGAAAAATGGCAAAAACTAATCCGAATACCAAAGGTAGGAGCTCTACGAACACCGAATATAAACTTTGGAAAAATTCTATTAAAAAATGCGTCTTCAAACAATTCTTTTTTAAAAGGGCCAAAAACTCAACCGAATATTGGGGGTTACCGTAATATAGAGGCTAGACGAGAAAATGGACTTATTGGGCAAGTATCTGCCGGGATAAATTGAATCTAATGAGAACTCCAAATACAATCGTTAAGTAAATTTCGTTGAAAATGTGTGTAAAATTGTCTAAACACAAATTATCAAAAATTATATTAAGTCCATACAACAATTTGGACAGTTTTTTTGCAGGGTTGTTTCGGTCCGCTAGAACATAAACTACCGATTTACGCTCAACTGGCCAAACCCCCCAATATTACCATAATTCGAAATGAAATGTTATTCCAAAATTTACTTTTTTTAATGGTCAAAATACCGAATATATGTTCTGCCACCGAAGCTCAAGTCCTTTACGAACTACAAACACGAATTTTTAGACAAATATCTTGAAAAAAAAAGCCATTAAATTATCGAATATCGCCATTCTAAACACAATACAAACTATTGTTACGTTTATTATGAATTTATTTTAGGGAATCTACCACGAATATTTAGAGGTGTTACAAACGGAATGGCAAATTAAATATACCCTCCTTTACAATATTTAGGGTATAATAAAATACAATGAGTTGGTGATGTACATGCGTGACTTAAAACATCCCTGAGTGGTCGTAACCGTGGTACAGTGGGTAGTGTATTTAACTATAAATACCTTCAATACCGTCCGACATAAAGGTTGTTCCAGGGTTTCCACCCAAAGTAAATGGATATTATTCGTTCTTAAAAAAGAGAAACTGGATGTTTAGGTGATGGCATTTTGGTGTAGTCCCGGAATAACGATACCGGCGATATTCGGTATTTTGAAGTGTAGTCGGATTTTCAGTAATTTAGAATTTGGGGTTCTCACTGAACCCATCCATGAGAAATAACTTATTGCCTCCCAAGGTTGTTTTGCCCACATCTAAAGATTGAATACCACTTGTTGGTTAATATTAAAATTAGTTCCACAAACACAATTTCTTTATAACAATAAAGCCTTTTTTCGACTTATAGGAATTCCCGGACAAATGATCTCATTTTAAGTGCTGACCTAATAATTGTGCTTAGAAAGAATGTCAAGAGTCTGAGAATTGGAAAGTGAAATATGACTTGTGGTCATGGGCACTCATTCCGAAAACAAAAACAATCATTCCACGAATAAACGAAATAAACTAAACTAAAACAAAACAAAGCAATTCAAATTAAGCCAATAACCCCATCCCGTTTTGAATCCTCTCACTCTCTTTAAGGACTTAATTGAAACTCAAATGCATTCCACTAAGTATTCAAATCAAATGGAGTACACATTTTCCATATTCCAAGAAAATGACCATCTCATTTTCCCCACCTCAACATTTTCCAGAAAAGTAATTTATTCAACAAGCAACGACCAATGACCGGTTGTCCGTTCAGTTGTGTTTTTAGACGTGGTCGAGTCTTGACGTTTGGCAGTCGCAGCCCTAATAGCTGTGGAACTTCTGGCTAACACGAAACAAAAAGTGAAAAGAAAAACGGAACACTACATGCATATATTCGAATATAGCGAGAGAGTGTGGTGTGCTTGCATCAATTTCTCATAGCAATTTATCGAAGAGATATTTGTACGTATTTGTACTGCACGTGTGTAAACCTAGTGTGAAGTGATTTTAAGTTTTTGCTACAGATACAATTAGAAACTAAGCATAATGTGCTCATGAAGTTCTCAAAATATTACAAAAATTGACCAATCGACGGGTCGTCATGGTTGGTGGTGAGAATGCGTTGTATGTGACCAAAACTATTTTCATTAAATGCATTCGTTACGGGCCCTGCTTGAAACGTAAAACAGAGACCCCCCAATAATACAACATCAATCAAGTGCGCTTTGATTGTTTTCGTGGGTACGGTTCAATAAAGTAAGGGTTTTTAATCAATCTTCCCATCGCAGGATAATTTCCATCAATCAAACTACCAGCATCTCATCGCCAACATGTTTGATAAATTATTGCTCAATTCAAATTTCCATGGAAAATAAAATCATTTTAAGCGTATTACGCCTTTGCCATAAAATTTGAAAAGAAAAAAAAAATTAGAGCAAATTTAAAAAAAGGAAGAAGAACAATTTTGTAAACGGTGCTAAAGTGTTTGTAGTAAATGTATATAATTTGTACATAGTGGGCATAAAGCTAAATACATATGTTCACCCAATGTGCATGAAATAACGATTCAAAAGAAGACTAATATGAAAGCATGGAATGAACAGCATTTTATTTCTGTGGATAACATACTTCCAAAAATACAACATATTACGGGAACTTCTTTGGTTTTTGTGGAGGTAAGTTTGTCCGTAATTACCCTGATTTTTTTACGTCTGGTAATTGTCAGTACACCACCCTATTGGCATAGTTGTTTTTCATATACATCTACATGATCTGTGTTATTTTCAAAACCACATTCCTCCTACTGCCGGCGGCCAGGCTTCCCTCCGATTTCGTCAATTTTATATATATTCTGAGCATTTTGTGTGAAAAAATTTATTTTGTTGTCTATTAGGCCCCTCGAAATGATTTCGTAGGTGACTTCTGTCTATGTCGGTGATTCTTCCCTATACCTTTACGTCAATGACAACTTCTAAATGTAAACGCACGACTAATATTAACTATTTCCAAGAAATCTAAAAATAACGTAAACGATATTCTAAATCAAGAACGCGTCATTTTAAAAACTAAAGTCAAAATGAAGCTTCATATGTTCCTTTGATATTTTGGAATTAAATGTAGTATCAATTAGTTGTTTGACACAGAATTCCACGAAAATTATATGCAGAAATTCTGATTGAAATTCAGATTCATTATTTGATATTCAGGAATTACTTCTGATATTTAGCATTGTTCATTTAAAATCTAGAATTTTTCAGCATTTTTATAAAAATATGAGCAATAAAAGAAAGACATATTTGATGTGTTTCCCGGAATCCTTTAAACGTATTGCTAATAGCGTTTGTCTAAAAATGTTGGAAATAGTCTTTTATTTTCTTATTACACATTAATATTTACGTTTTTCAAATTTTGTAATGTTGTTCTCTAAACACAGTTAGTCTTTTTAATTACAAAAAAATATTTTCAAATTGAAAGCACAGAAAGAAATACAGGGTGAGATAAAAAAACTGCAAAAAAGTCAAACGCCATACTTTTTACATTTTTTTTAAACTTTATTGAATGAAAGCAAAAAATGTCGGAAACAGCATCAAATTTTAGAATAAGTTAAAGTTTAGATTTGTTCGAATTGGTCACCTTTGGCACGAATTTTGGACTTCAAACGGCAAATGAAACCGTCACACGCTGCCCGAATGTTGCTCTGCAGTATTTTGGACCACTCCCGGCGAAGCGCTTGCTTTACGTGATCGACACTTTGGTATTTTTTGGTGCTAATCTTGATTTCCAAGATACTCCAGACACAATGTTCCAACGGATTGGTATCCGTAGATTTTGGTGGCCATTGTGCACTGGAAATGAAGTGAGGAACCTCATTTTGTAACCATTCTTGGGTGACGCGTGCCGAGTCCAGTTGGAATGTCCAAGGGTAGTTCATTGGGTAGTTCACCACTTTCGGCCAAGCGAAGCAACTCTTTAGCTATTTTGAATCTATTTTCTTACTGTTGGGGTGTAAGTTCTTGCACTTTTTGGAATTACAATGGCTTTATCCGAGCTCATTTTTCAATATTTGCAGAATGGAATATTGCGATATGTTTCGATCAAGTCGCTTCTATGCATTTCGAACCATTTTTCCCCAAATTATTTTTTATTATTGAAGTCGGGTATACAAGACACCCACATATAAACACTGCGATAAACATTAAAGTATGTAGGCAATATCTTTTTTCAGTGTAGTTACAATAGATTCTCATAAGGAAAGTGTGGATATTGGAAGCTCCACTAGGTTATAAAACACACGATAAATAGGTAATATCAACTCTGTAATAAGCACAAATTAACATTTTCATGTAATTTGTCATATCCCAGTCAAACTTGGGTGGGCGTGTGTACCACATTCAGCATTAGTAGTAAGAACGGCAATACCAATTTCCCAAAAATGATAAAAACTCTGCATTACCAGTAAGCTATAATATGCATGAAAAATTAATAAAATAAAATTATAACACAAAAATATTTTTATGCACATTTTAATCTCCATATTTTTATATCCTCCCCTCCCCCCACATTAAAAGGAGGTATTTTGATGATTTTGCCTCATTTTCAACGAATTTGTCTAAAAATTGGTATTGGTAGTTCTTAATGGGTTCTCGCTCCGGTGGCAGAACATTGAATATCTTGTTCCATGTTTTCCTATAGTGCACATATAACGGTACCCACCGATATTCGGTATTTGGATAATCCTAGTCACATTTACCCACGAAATGTTTTAAAATTTGGCAGTTAAGACTCCCAATTGATACCTATCGTTGTAATATAAAGTTATCTATATAGGTATCCGTTTTAGCCGGCCGCCATATAACGACCCCACTCGCTTTATGTTTTTTTGATAACTTTAACTGTATTATCTAAACGGTCTTACTGGTATATGTAGTTGAAAGTGGAACATGCTTGAATTCAGATACTTTAATATGAAAATGTTTTCTTTACCCAATGGTGGAATGTATTAAAAGTACTTTATAACGAATCGTACCTTAATAAGTACTTCTACCTTTATTTTTAAACGATTTTAATACTCCTCTTAAGTGGTGCCGTTACATAATAAATTGTGGATACACCACTATACACATTTGGCAGATAGAATTCGAAACTATTTAATTAAAACCATGTGGCTGAAAATGTGAAAATAAGGACTACATTACAGCTGATTCGGCTATACAATTTTTCTTATAAGCTTCAAAACAGAATAAATTTCAATACCAATCTTCTTAAGAGTACGACAAGTGTATATTTCATATATTTATTTTAATATTGTGCCATAATTTATGTACAAAATATAGGTCTTTAAAAGTGAAGCATAGTATAATTATAAAATCAAAACAAAAGTCAAAAATCGCTATATGGGGGCTATATAAAAACGTGGATCTATACATACTATGTTCCGCCACCGGAGCTAGAACCCATTATGACTTGCGAATAACAATCCGCTGTAAAATGTGGCTAAAACCATTGAAATACCGAATATCGGGAGGTATCACTATATGGCCGCTATACCAAAACGTGGACTCATTTTCAATGCCATCCTAGATACAAGCTCTTAATCAAATAATGTGGGCTGTATCGTGATTTCAACAGACAGTCTTAGAATTTTATACTGATCATGAATATATATAGGGTCAAACGCCATAATTGTTACATTTTTTTAATTTATTGAATGAAAGCCAAAAATGTAAGAAATATAATCAAATCTTAGAAAAAGTTTAGATTTGTTCGAATTGGCCACCTTTGGCAACGGCCAATAAAACCGTCACACGCTGCCCAAATGTTGCTCTGCGGTATTTTGTCGCATTCCCGGCGAAGCGCTTGCTTGAGGTGATCGACACTTTGGTTTTTTTTTTCAGTGCTAGCCTAATGCGAGCGGAGAGCGACCATCGGCTGTTATGGCGGCCCACACCATCACCATGGCCAGCGCTTGAGTTCTGGTGGAAAACCGAAGGTGCACATTTTCAACTGACCTCTTTGGCAAGTAAACAGGATCATTTTGTTTGTTTACAAACTGCTGGATAAAGAAAGTTTTCTCATCAGAGAAAACCATATTCGGTAGTTCACAAGTTCACAAGTTCTTGCACTTTTTGGAATTTCAATGGCTTTACCCTGAGCTCATTTTTCAATATTAGCCCAATAGAATATTGGGATATGTTCAGCTCACAAGTTATTTTCGGCCACTGCGACGTGGGTTTTGATCAAGTCGCTTATTTACTTTTCGAACCATTTCTGCTGATGTTGCTGTTTTCTTCCGTCAACTTTCTTGACTTTGGGCTACGCTACCAGTATAAGGTAACGAGCGATGGTACGAGACACAAAAGATTTATTCACATTTAAATGCTGGAGTGCTCTAAGGATAGCCACTTGTGGTTTTCCAGCCAGATATATAGAAATCACACTATCACGCTTGAATTTCCTCACGAATAACTTTTTTTCAGGAAATGACAGCAGCAGACAGCAGAAGTTGGTTGCAGTTTTTCCATCTCACCCTGTATACTTTATGGGGTCTACGATGTATATTTATTAAATTCAATTATATAATTAAACGTATTATGCCTCGAAATATTGGTCCTAGAACCACTATTTTACATATGAATCTTCCTATCTCACCGAGCGGAGTCGATCGCTCCGTTCATCCGTCTGTCCATGTTAAAATATAATCACGCAACGGGTCACATTTATAAAGGTGGAGTTAAAGTCAAAATCGAATATTGTTTTTGGAGATGATCGCACAATACTTAGGGTTTGAAATGGACCACATACAGAAAATGTTCTGTATGTTGTTCTTGCTGTAGAAGTTAGACCAATAGACTCGGAATTTTGCATGGAACTCTAGCTCCATTTGCATGGAATTCTAGCTCTAGGACAACCAGTTTGGATGGTCATCTATTGTCTTGGAAGGTGTTCGCAAAATATTTAGGGCTTAAAACGGACCCAAAATCAAAATATTGTGTGGTTTTTGCTGTCGCCCTATAATTCTCAAACAAAGGACCAATATACATGAAATTGTTTATAAAATTAGTGTTAAGGATAGCGTTAAAGCCCAGCATTTGGATGAAATGGACCAGCTCTTGTCTCGATATCGATGCGGATTTCGCTAACGAATATAGGCAAATATCGGAGATACATAAAATTAGGAATTTAAAATTTTCAAATATTGTTAAAAAATTAATAATAATTTTTTAGAGTTCGTATGTTTTTGGAAAATATTAGTTCCAGATCTATGATTATTTCTGAAGTGGAACTATTAGGTTCAACATTTGCTTTCATTATGTAGTAGATATGGAGATGTTTCTTAGGGGAACCTTCATTCTAGTCAAAAGGGTTTCAAATCTGCAGAAAGTTTACCGCAAATGGTAGTGTTGTATGGTAACAAATGATCGGCACCGCCAAAACCACGGTTCGAGTCGCCTGAAAACCATTTCAGAAACAGAACCATAATTCAAATGGTAGCGTAAACCACTGAACCGAACCGACCCATATCGACAAGTGGTTTTAGACCGTCTGTGAAAATCAGATCCGATAAAATTTTACTCAGATGTGTTGTAGATCTGGTACTGAAAATTGGCTATATGCGTCCACATTTTGGAATAACTGTACTAGCAGATGTAAGATCTTTTGGTTGTTTTAGACACATTTTTAAACCGAATTTGCTGTAAATTGGCAGTTTGTGTTTCCAGTGTGTAGGGAACATCCCAGTATGTAGGGAACATCCTTCATATTCATTATTTTTATGATTTCAATCCAAGTTTTCACCGGTATTGTTTAGAATTTGGTGTTTGGAGTTTTTAATGGTACTAACTCCTATGACATATACTTTGCTGCAAATTTCTTCCAAGTTGTGGTTGGTATTAAAAGTTCGACCCGGCCGAAAATAGCAGATTTTTTACGTGTTCCGTTTGTTATTATCCCCTTTATACCACCTCTTTATGCCAACAGTGACCTTCGTGACTAAAGAAGTTTGGTAACATAATGTTTTCAGGACACTACAACCTTTGGGCTGTTTAAGTAACTCCGTTTGTTCCACATATAAACAATTAAAACGTTTAAGAAATTCGTTAAAAATGTTCAAAGATGATGATGACCGAATAATGCAAATAATTTGCATTTATTTCTGTTATTAAATCAGACATTCGTTATGTTTGACATCTTATACCATACATACCCACACTACTTAACTTACATACAGCACGTACCTACCAATTTGCCTAAATCCTCGAACCTTGATTTGTAAAGGTGTGCAACAAACGACACAAATTGTTGTAAGACACTGATGCTTTTTGCCTTTCTTGGTTCAATTATTTTTTTGCATTTATTCCTTTAACACAACCACCACAGCCGAAGTACAACAGTGCTCCGCTGGCAGAACGGATGAAGAAGGTGGGCTGGGCAGAATATCGTTAGCAACACTCACACCGCGACCAGTCAGACATCAGAAAAGAAAACTTCCAACGAGAAATGGCCAAGACTACGCTCGTACTTATTTGTTTTCTACATATTTTATGATCTAAGAAACGTTCGTTTTTGTGCTATTTTTTTCCTTGTCTTTTTTTTGTGAAACTGATGTATGTTGTAGTTTCGCCAGCTTTTTTGGTGTTTTGTTGCCATTTGGTCGCTGGTCGCTGTTTACTTCGTCGAAAGACTGGTTGCTTAACATTGCTCTCTGGGCTGGCTCGTTGATATAGTTTGTGAGACGACACACCTTTATATTCGAAAATCAAAAATGCAGTAAACCCAGCCGTAGAAAAATGTAAAAACGTTCGACGCATTGCAAATCGATTGTGAAGGCATTTATGTACATACATATAAGAATTTAAACAAAACTTACGTTCGCGTATGGACATGTACAGACGGTTTGGCTTTATGGTGGCACATATTATAATAACGCAGAATTGAATTGAACCTCGGTTCCTTTCCTCGTCAATTCGATTCATGAGAAGGCGTATAAATTATAATATTGAATATACCAACAAAAAATATGTAATTTCTGATAACTGATGCCGTTGTATGGGAGAGGTACTGACAAGCGGACCTACACTAAAAGTCCTTTCAAGGGGGTTTACTGCGCTGTGATAATAGGATTCCAAAATTCACCCGCTTTAGTGAAGATTCCTTTTTACATTTCCTACTGCACAAAGCGAACGAAGACATCAAAGCGAACAATCTGTTGTACTGGTCAAAATTCTTTTTTGGGAATATTCTCCCAAATTACACCAAAATAGTTTCTGAGGAACTTAATGTGAAATTAATTATTTCCATGGTACAATAAAATAAAAAGGTACCACATATGTTACGGGGAGTATATTAAGTTTGTCATTCCGTTCGTAACTCATCGAAATGATCATTATAGACCCAAAAAAGTGCGACTTTTGCTCAGAGGTGTCTTGTGTCCACAGGCAGAACAAGTTTGAATATGAGTTATATCAATTCACTATATCAGGTACTCTATATTTTCATAAGGGGAATTGTTTAAAATTTGGTTTATAAAACTCGCAATGGATTTAAACACCTATAGCAGAACATTGTCAACATGAGACCACATATAGGTCCCTTTTTTCCTTTTGACTAACTTTATTTATTTAATTAACTCGATTTCTTGAAAACTGAAATTGCAGGCGGGTTATATTGAAGTATAGTTATACGAAGACGTGGACCTGTACAGACAATTTTCTGTCACAGGCTGTAGTATCTAGTAATTTGAAACAATTCCGGTTAATAATGTTGCTAAAATCATCAAAATACCGAATATCTGGAGGTACCGTTTTATGGAGGCTATATGAAAACTTGGACCTACATGGCCCATTTACAAAATTTTAGCCTTCTATCTCAATTCGTTCGAAAGCGTGATTACAACAGAAAGGCAGACGGACAGACAGACACACAAACAGACTGACATCGCTAAATCGACTTAGAACTTTACGCTGATCCAGAATATATATATAATTTGTTGGGTCTGACATGAGTATTTCGAGGAGTTACAAACAGAATGGAGGTGGAGGGTATAAAAACAAAGTTTTTAATGACCTTAAGCCAAGCAGTTAACCAAATAGGTAAAATAAATATAACAGGTCAACAATATACAACAACAATATTTTTATAATTTTAACTTTGAAGAATAATTCCAGATTTAAAAAAAAAATGGGTTTTGATGATGGCATAAACCTATGGTTTGAAACCTGGAATTATTCTTCAAAATTTACGATTTTATATGGGATTTTTTCTTAAAAAAATGTTGTTTGAGACACGCATCTGAAGCTTGGAATAATTCTTAAATATACTACTTGATTCCGTGGAGTCCAGATTTATATATAAGGTCTTGAAGGAGTGTAGAAATTGTTTCAGAAAATTTCCGTTTTAAGGTCTCTAAGATTTCAGTTTTTCATCCATAATTTGCAGCCGAAGCATTTGAAAAATATCTACAATGTGAGCACGAAAAATGCATAACAAAACACCATTGGTGCTGACATTTTTGATGGGTCGATAGTTTCTGTTTACTTGTCTTCTTCAAATTCTTATAGAATATGTAGGTCTGTTTCCCTTCCTCGAGTTTGCTTAAATCGGCAAACGTTATAAACAACAACATAAAATTTCCTTGCAGTATAAACTTTTTCAAATTTCAATTACAAAAGAAAAACATTTGTTTAATGTTTCAAAATTAAATGATTTGATTGGTACAAAAGAATTTGCCCTAAATTCTGTACGTCAATTGTAGTCGTCTTGCCTATGCTATGTTCTCATTGCAATTTCAAACACGTTATTCGCTCTCAGAATTAAATTTGAATAGAAGAAATTATTATTGTTTTCCTCTAAAGAGCTATTTTATCATTATTTTTGTTCATATGTTGCAGAGGTTCCGGATTTTGAATTGTAATATTCTTAAAATTTACTAGTGGAAGTGGGATCCCTTCATCGTTATCCTAACAATATAATAAAGTTAAAATATTTTAAATTAAAAACCTATCACATCTTACGGATTCCTCTGGTGGATAAATCCATAAGAAAAATGCCCTGGCGGCAGACAATTTGTTTTATTAAACTTGCTGGAAATAAATTTTGCAAATTTCGTTTCATTTCCACAGTTTTTTCGATTTCAACTAAAAATGTGTGACTCTTCAGGGAACCAGGAGATCTTTGAATTTACAGGACAAACATTTATTCCACATTTATTCCAAATGCATGCTAATAAGTCCATCGCGCAAGTTTAGTAAATATACATTGAAGTCTACGTCCTAATTATTATTGTACAAAAGAGATGTAAGAGGCATTGAAATAGAAACAATTAAAAACCAGAAAAGAAAGTCCTAAAGTAGGGCGGGGCCGACTTTTTGATACCCTACACCACTTTGCTAATTTAGTAGAGTTCCACATAACAATTAAAAGTTTTTATGGGAAAATTCAATCATACACGCTATGCTTATAATTATAATTTAAAGTTCAAAGGACCAAATATACCGAAGCATTTGTATCTTTTAAATTCGGACTTGTATTGCCCATTTGGATCAAAATTAATTTGAAATCAGATAAAGATAGGGAGCTATATCCAAATCTGAACCGATCTCGATAAAATGTGGCAACGATATTTCTGAGCTGCACTTGATATATTTCACCAAATATTGTTGTTACAGAGTGCATATTACGGCTGCGGAGGACAAAAATAACAAATCGGATGAACAATATATATAACCGATTTTGATAAAATTTGGCATACTTATTTTCAGGCCTAATTTGGTTGTATGCGCAAAATTTCATACTATTCGGGCTGATATTACACGCTTGGTGCACAATAAAAGGCAAATCGGACGAACATATATATGGGAGCTATATCTAAATTTTGACCGATTATCTCCAATTTCAATAGGGTTCGTCCTTGGGCCAAACAAATGATATGTGCAAAATTTCATCTCAATCGGATAATAAATACGACCTGCATTTTGTTCACAAGAATACATGGACAGACGGACTGATATGCATAAATCAACTCAGAAAGTGATTCTATGGAGATAATCAAAAGTAAATATGGGTCCCCCACATAGGGTTCAAGCTTTTGATATGTAAGACGCTTAAAGCTTAAACTTAAAATTATATATATCTGCGAACTCATTCTGGTACCTCATCCACAAACGGTCTTTTATCTGTCATAACTTTCGAAACAAGTCAGCGATTCTTTACAACTTGCTATGCCAAAATATTTCTCTCAACTAAAAAATTGATATAAATATGAATCCAATCCATTTTTGTCACATATACATGCCACAAGCTAACGGATAATCAAATATATTCAGATAAGTAATACCTTCTAGCTGGTTTGAGCATATGTGGGGGACTTAGTCCAAATCTATACTAATTTTTGTCACAATGGGAACATACCAGCAGCTAGGAGTGCATACCTATTATTTCTTACCAATTGTTTATAGTGACATTTGTGGGAGCTATATCCAAAACTAAACCGATATTTACCAAACTTGATAGTTTTTTTCCTAAACCTTGGACTATAGCTTCTATTTTTTCCAACCTTACAAAAACCCGACGACGCTGTGCGTGGCTATGCAAATTAATGCACTTAAACGCAATCTCGACTTTTCATGATGCTAAGAATAATTTTTTCCTTCGCATGACTCTTGAAGGATTAGATGACCTTTAATAAAATTATTGTACATGCAACGGTTGATTTGAAAATGAAAAAAGTAATTCTTTCTTCAGAATATTTGTAGGATACAAAGTTTTCTTGACACAAAAAAAAATTAAACGTGATTGACCTTTTTGGTACAGACGATATTTGATAACAATTACATTTATTGCATAGATAATTGTTAATGCGTTACAACCTTAGTACACCTTTATCCCCTTTGTAAAATAATACGATCGAATGAGCATTTATTAGTAAATTTAGAGTTCGTATAAAATGAAAAGACTTGACAAAATGCATTATGACCAGTTTAGAATGTATTGCTCGCTTTTGTCGATAGCTATATACCCACTGCCTATGACCGTATACAGTTTGGAACTACGAAAGACCATTTGAAAAAATCTTACTCTTTGCAAATGTGGAAAAATTTTACGAATATTGTATACTTTGCATACGATTTGTGGTATTTCAATAATAGTTTAAATAAAAAAACAGCGTTTTTTTATATTATTATTATCATTGACCTGCAGTGAAATTTTATATTAAAAAAGTGTATACTTGTTGTATATAAAGAAATGGAATTAAATCATAAAAACACATCGAATTTGACAGTACTACTATAGTGTAAAATCAGCTAGGGTTTGCTGCTACCTGTAATAATTATACCATGAATTTTCCAAATTTACTTACTATATACAATGTTTACATTTGACTTTAAATTCTCAAAAATTTATATAATTTTTTGACATAAAAATGACAAATTAAAAATTGACAAATGTTATGGATTTTAAGGCAAATGGCTGACGGTAAGAACCGATTCACATGGTGGAGTATAAAAAATCAGCCTGTTTTTATACCCTCCACCATAATAGGGAGGGTATATTAATTTTGTCATTCCACTTGTAACTCCTCGAAATACGAGTCCGCCTGTCTGTGTATCCGACTGTCTGACTGTCTATATAAGCGACATTCAAGGTCCTAATGAGTTCTACAGCCTATGACAAAAAATTGGGTATGTAGATCCTCGTTTTTGTATAGCCCCCAAATACCGGTATTCATTTAAAAAGTATCTTTCGACGATTTTCTTTTTTAAATTTTTCAAGTTCCTTCCCAATGGTGGACAAAAGTATCATAATAGCAATAGCGAAACGTCAGAAATTTATGAATATTAAAAACATATGCAATCCAAAATTCTCCTAAAGAGAAGAATATTCTTTATTAAATTAATTTTGTTTTTTCATTTCATTATACACCAAGAAATAATCTGTTTCAATCTTGTAAAAAAAGAAAATATGCAAAATACTTACTTTTTGAATAGATATATCTATTGATCGATTTCAGATATAGTCTTCAAATTCGGAGTGCGTAACGGATTTTGGAGCAAAAATAATTTTGTCAAATTATTTTCGATTCATATTTGGATATAGCTCCCATACATACAGGGTGAGATAAAAAAAACTGCGACAAAGTCAAACGCCATAATTTTGATTTTTTTTTAATTTTATTGAATTAAAAAGAAAAATATCGGAAATAGCATCACATTTTAGATTTGTTCGAATTGGTGACCCTTGGCACGAATTATGGCCTTCAAACGGCCAATAAAACCCTCACTCGCTGCCCGAATGTTGCTCTGCGGTATTTTGGCCCATTCCCGGCGAAGCGCTTGCTTGAGGTGATCGACACTTTAGCATTTTTAGTGCCAACCTTGCTTTCCAAAATTATCCAGACACAATAGTCCAACGGATTGGTATCCGGAGATTTTGGTGGCCATTGTGCGCTGGAAATTAAACGGGGAACCTCATTTTGTAACCATTCTTGGGTGGCGTGTGCTGAGTCCTGTTGGAATTTGCAAGGTCTGCGGCCAAAATGTTTGTGTGCCCAAGGCTTTAATACACCCTCCAGAATATTTTCGAGGTAATATTCGGCATTTATTCTGATACCACGGTCGATCAATACGAGCGGAGAGCGACCATCGGCTGTTATAGCGGCCCACACCATCACCATGGCCGGCGCTTGAGTTCTGGCGACCAACCGATGGTGCACATTTTCAGCTAACCTATTTGCAAGTAAACACGATAAATTTGTTTGTTTAGAAACTGCTCGACAACGAATGTTTTCTCATCGGAGAAAACCAAATTCGACAGTTCAACACTTTCGGCCAAGCGAAGCAACTTTTTCGATCTTTTGGGTCTATTTTCTTTCTGTTGTGGTGTATGTTCTTGTACTTTTTGGAATTTCAATGGCTTTACCCCGAGCTCATTTTTCAATATTTGCCGAATGGAATATTGCGATATGTTCAGCTCACGAGCCGTTTTTTCGGCTGCTACACGGGTTTCGATAAAGTCGCTTCTTTAATTTTTGAACCATTTCTGCTGATGTTGCTGTTTTTTTCCGTTCACTTCCTTGACGTCGGGCTACACCACCAGTATCACGGTAACGAGCGATGGTATGAGACACAAAAGATTTATTAACATTTAAATGCTGGAGTGCTCTAATGATAGCCACTTTTGGTTTTCCAGCCAAATATAAAGAAATCACACTATCACGCTTGAATTCCATCACCAATAACTTGTTTTCTGGAAAATTTTAATCAAAATGCTTTTGCAAACAATATAATGAGCTGTCACTGGAATAATTGTAACAGCTGTCGGACGAGTGGCTTAGAAATGACAGCAGTCTGAAGTTGGTTGCAGTTTGTTCATCTCACCCTGTATTTTCGTCCGATTTAACATATCTGATGCACCAAACACGATATGTATGTCCGATGCCAATGAAATTCGGACTGAGAGCCGAAATTTGGTACAAAAATAAATTTGCCAAATTATATTTTTATCCATAGGGTAAGTGTACCAGTAGTCGTCACTTTTAGGATTTTCAATTTTTCAATCTTTCAACATTCTGAGTGAAATCTTTCAATTGCAGAAAAGCAAAGTCGTTCAGATTCCAAATTAAATAAACAAAAATTGAATTTGTTTTCATTAAATTGTAAAATTTTTGCAATTTTACTAAAATAGTGGTTTTTTGCCACTAGTCGGCACCATTTTCCAATGCTCGGCATGTCTATTTGCCAGTAGTCGTCATACTGCATTTCAGTAATGAAAATATTATTTTGTATATTCTTTTTATTTCAAATAGTATAAAACAATGCTATATTAATAATTCACAGTTTAATCCAGAATTTTAAATGCATTTTTCCAATAAAAATAAAAATGTGATTAAATAAAAAAGTACCTTTCTAATATTTGGGAGTTATTTTGTCTTTTAAGCTTGCCACTGTTTTAAATTCATTTTATTTAACTTAATCATTAGGAATAAAATCAGGTAATTCATGGGTGCATATGTATCAGTGTTCACTAAGGATTTTTTTTTTAATTCATGTTTAACTTATTAATTTTTACATGCTTCGGATATGAATTCTAATTCAACTATTTTTTTCTTTACAAACAAGCACTATCGCACGTGTTGGAAGACACTCACTGACAAAAACCGTTATTCTCTCGTAATAAATGATCGGAGAGCAGAGACCACTGTTGACTTTTTTTGCAATTATTTAATTATTTCGTCAATTTTATTCTAAGTTATTAAACTTTAAATTTCAAAACTGCCGACTACTGGGACATGCCAAACTTAGGCGCATTTACCCTATATATATATATTTTGGCCGACTTCATGAATTTTGCGGAGTTTAGTACAGAAATAAGTTTTGCAAATTATATTGAAATCAGTTAAGATTTGGATAAAGTTCCCATATATATTTTTCTCCGATTTCACATTTTTGATGCCCCAAACACGATATGTATGTCCGATTCAAATGAAATTCGGGCAGAGAAGACATTTGGTACCAAAAAAAAAAAAAAATGCCAAGTTATGTTGAAATCAGTTGCGGTTTAGGTTTATCAAATTAATTAGAAATCGATTAAGATTTGTATATAGCTCGCATATACATTCTCGGCAGATTTCACATATTTGATGCTCCAAACACGGTGTGACGGAATTTGGTGTAAAATACAATTTTATGAAATTATATTGAAATCGGTTCAGATTGGGATATGATATTATTAAGAAGCATTGACCAACAGTAAAAAACTACACAAAAATTTAATTGAGGATACGATTATTACTTGGAAGTATGTTGCTAAATCGAGTTCTGTAATAGCAACAGAAATGCCACTCAACTTTAAAAGAGTACAGTTTCCTGCACGCTTGGCTTTTGCTATAAAATAAATAAACCTGTAGGAGAAAGCCTTCGTGTATGCGGACTAAATTTGGCACGATCCTTCTTTTCTCATGGTCGAGCGATTAGTTTGCTTACCAATTAAAGCTTTACAATAAATACGTTTTTTAAATTCTTAAATTTGTTGTATTATTTTTTTAGCCACAAAATATTTGTATATAAAATTTTGAATGCGTATAAAATCAAAAGGGGTAACGAAGCGTACGGGGTACATCTAGTTCCTATAAAACTAGGTGAGTTCATGAGCAAGAGCTTTTCACAAAGTCGTCATATCAAAAGGCTGAAAAAGTCAAGAGACCATTCCCTTCGTCGGGAAGCAATCAAAATTTTGGTAGCGATCAGAAAATACTGCTATGATTTCTTGAATTCCTTACATTTAAGGTAGGGTAAGTGCGCCTAAATTCGGCATGTCCCAGTAGTCGGCAGTTTTGAAATTTAAACTTAAAGAACTATGAATAGAATTGATCAAATAATGAAATAATAGCAGAAAACCTCAACAGTTTTCTCCGCTCTCTTTCCGTAAAAAACCAGAATCAGAAATATTTTATAATAGTAAATAACAGTCTAAAGATCATTTTATAACTTAAAACCAGTAAAGAAAAAACTTTGCTAGTAGAGCTCCACATAACAATTAAAAGTTTTTATCATACACGCTATGATCAGAAATCAGATAAAGATATATATGGGAGCTACATCCAAATCTGAACCGATCTCGATAAAATTTGGCCAAGATATTTATGAGCTGTATTTGATATATTTCTCTGAATATCGTTGTTACGGAGTGCATATTACGGCTGTGGGTAACAAATACAAGAAATCGGATGAACAATATATATGGGAGCTATAGCTATATCTGAACCGATCTTCACCAAATTTGGCATACTAGCTTCTAGACTCAATTCGGCCGCATGTGTCAAAATCCATCCCATTTGGGCAAATATTAGACGTTTGGTGTACAATAAAAGGTAAATCGGACGAAGTCATATATGGGAGCTATATCCAAATCTGAACCGATCTCTATAAAATTTAGCAAAGGTATTTCTGAGCTGCATTTGATATATTTCACCAAATATTGTTGTTACAGAGTGTATATTACGGCTGCAGAGGACAAAAATAACAAATCGGATGAACAATATATATGGGAGCTATAGCTATATCTGAACCGATTTCGATCAAATTTGGCTTACTTATTTTGTTGTTTGTGCAAAATTCCATATTATTCGGGCAAATCGGACGAAGATATATATGGGAGCTATATCTAATTTTTAACCGATTTAATAGGGTTCGTCCTTGTGCCAAACAAATGATGTTTGGAAAATTTCATCTGAATCGGATAATGAATGCGACCTGCATTTTGTTCACAAAAATACATGGACAGACGGACTGACATACATAAATCAACACAGAAAGTGATTCTATGGAGATCCTCAAAAGTAACTATAGGTCTATCACGCTTCCTTCTCCATGTTACAAACAAATGCACAAAGACATAATACCCTTACCACTATGTGGTGTAGGGTATAGAAATAGGGTATAGAATAGGTAACTTTTCTACGTTAAGTATATTTTTTAAATCAGCTTTTTGACGTTTTAGATAGCGGTGGCATTTTCGAAAACAATGTTGGCTATCTAAAGGAAAAAGATCAATTCATAAATTCCAAATACAAGAAAGGTACTTTTTTTAATTTAATTTTTACTTTAATTGAAAATTAACCATTAAATATAAATATATTAAAACAAGTAAGCAAAGGCTATAGTCGTGCGAGGCCGACCATGTGATACCCTACAACACTACAATATGTTAGAAGTTCCTTTATATCCAAATCTATTTTGAAAGATTTCGCTTTTGAAATTATGTCACGGAATCTGAACAACTTTATTTTTCTGCAATTTAAAGATTTCACTCAGAATCTTGAAAGATTGAAAAATCGAAAATCCTTAAAGTGCCGACTACTGGTACACTTACCCTATGTCTCATTTCAAACTTCTTTAAATCTCAGAATATAGTGATTTGGAAAACCTAGTCAATTCCATTCTATATAGTTCAAATAAATTTTCATAAGGAAGGTTAACTAGGAAAAAACTAACATAAACATGCCTTAAAAAAATTTAAATCAAATTAAGTATACAAAAAGAAGAAATTTGGAAACTTAATAATTACCATGAAAAACATCATTATTGTAGTTTATAAAAACCCTATTTTATATTCGACAAATTTAGAACTTTGTCCGAATTCGGTGAAAATGTTCTTAAATATAATAAATATAACAAGAATATCGTTGCCAAAGACCCTATATAAGTTACAATTTATGCTCTTCCAGAACCTGCAAGAATCTACTCGTTTTGCATAGGTTTTACATTCTTGCAGTTCTGGAACAAACCATTATTTGATGTTTTGGGTCAACATATAACTAATTTATTGTCTTTGTTGAAACAATTTGTAATAAGTTTTTTTTTGGATCTTAGCCGTCTTACAAAATTTGGCAAATCCAATGAACTGGATTCACAGAATATGGACATCGAATGCCCATCAATTACCCCAGATTTCGCGATTTGCAGTTAAGGTTACAAGAACGGCGCTTACCGGCATTATACATAAACCACCGTGTTTTGACTAAAAGAGGGTAAATAATACAAGGTGAGATAAAATAAAAACTGCTACAAAGTCAAACGCCATAATTTTTACTTTTTTTAAATTTTATCAAATGAATGCAAAAAATGTCGGAAATAGCATCAAATTTTAGAATAACTTTAGAATTGTTCGAATTGGTCACCTTTGGAATGAATTATGGCCTTCAAACGGCCAATGAAACCGTCAGACGCTGCCCAAATATTGCTCTGCGGTATTTCTTCACATTTAAATGCTGGAGTGCTCTAACTATAGCCACTTTGGGGGTTTCCAGCCAAATATAAAGAAATCACACTATCACGCTTGAATTCTATCACGAATAACTTTTTTTCTGAAAAATTCTTACCAAAATGCTTCTGTGCGCTTGTAAAAAAATATAATGTGCTGTCACTGGAATAATTTTAACAGCTGTCGGACGAGTGGCTTAGAAATTACAGCGATCTGAAATTGTTTGCAGTTTTTTCATCTCACCCTGTATATACATTGTTGGATCTGACATGACTATTTCGAGGGGCTACAAACGGAATGACAAACTTATTTCACCCTCCATAGTATGGTGGAGGGTATAAAAACAAACCTAATATATCCTCTGTTCTTAAGTCCTCGAAGAAATCATTTTGTTCCCTACAAAATATTCATAAAATTCCGTGAAAATCTCGATAACTCCGAACGGATTGAAGTAAGTTGATACAATTTTACTCGAATATATACATATTATAGGTCCGGGCAATGATGCCTAAACGTCGATGTAAAACGGTAGTTCCAGATAATGGGTATTTTAAATGCTTACGGAATGTATTGAATTGTGGCATTGCTAGGTCCTAATAATATAAATAACATAATTATATTTGAATGTGCCGATTTCCAGAGTTCGACCCGGCTGAACTTAACAACCTTTTGACTTGTTTGTATTTCCTTGAGTGTTGTTTGAAAACATTATTAAAAAAGCACGAATCAATTTATTTCATAAAGTATGGAAACAAATTTGCTACCACACTTAAGATAGTCCACGACAATTGTCAAAAACTTGGCAAATCACATCCTCTAGGAGTTTTTTTTTTAAAGTTGACTGATCCTTCCCATATAGTTTCGTAAAGTACAATTGTCTATTGCGCGGTTGTTGTTTAAATCTTTGTTGCATGTATGAATGTTTAGATGGACGTATACGAGTTGTCGGAGCATTTGTAAGAAACGACCAAGAAAACTATTAGCTGGTTCGTTGCTGAATGTTTGGTCGTTTAAAAGATACCTTAAAAATTCTTTAAATTCAACGAGAGGACATTGACTTTTTTCGCTTTTGATGTAGATGCTAGAAGAAGAACATTGGGCTAGTCCGCAGTGCACATACATGCATTGAAGTAGGTTCTTTTGGCAGTGTACGAGTTTTCCTCTGGCTGTGTGTGTCTGTGTATTTGTGTTGGGAGTGTGGCAGCCTGCCGAGACTCGAATGTAAACGAGTTACATGAAAAACAAATTGTGCTGTGATGCAAGCCAACAGACATCGAATGCTGATCTCAAACCTCTTCTCGAAGCCTTGGCTTAAACAGTAAAACCTGTTATTGAGCTGCATGTCATAAACACGAACACCTCCTCTGTGCCCACCGAGATATTCTGCTGCCACAGTCTACCGTTTCCGCATACATGTCTCTCATTCTCTCCCAACTACTTGTTGTTTACTCACAAACTCTCAAAGATTGTTTGTCTGGCTTGATTTGAATCGGGAGAGTTATTGCTTGGCATACGACCGTCTTTTGTTTGGTGTACATACCAACTTCTTTCTGGTCGATTGATTGTCAGTATTACTACGACCTTTCTACGGGACCGGTGTTGGGATCGGATATCTATGCGGGAAGATTCTGTTTATGCGTGTGCACACATACACTCACACTGCAATGTATGTAAGTGCTCGACACTGTACGTGAGAGTGTGTTTTGGCAACAGATTAACAACAACATAAGATATTAGATGAGGCGGTCGGGGCAAGGTTTTTCCTAAAAAAAGAACTTCGTACAAAAAACGGGTGCCATTACCAACCACCACATAAACCATGTCAGACAATTTCTTCAGCAATTGTTTCGTCCTACCTTCTTCGTTCGTTCGTTCGTTCCCAGTTACATAGTTACCGATCGCAGACAGGACCAGTTATGAAAAAAAATTATGTATTCTGCTCCATTACTTGTGGGCGACCCAAGAAAACAGAAATAAATGTGTCTATACCTTCATATAGTCTTCCGACTCGTCGCCTAGCGAGCAAAACAAAGAAAGGCCTTGTAAAAATTATGCTTGGGTATAATTTCGCCAATTTATACCCAATACAACTAAACTAAAATTCTCAAGTGAAAAAAAACCTAGGAATGTCGTAGATATTCATATACAAATGTATTTTATTTACTAGAGTGTTTTGGATATAATTTACCTTATGTTTGTAAATACCTACATAAATAACGTTGTGTGCAAACTTAAAATCAAGTGCGTACTTTTGTTTCTGTGAATCGACAAGAATTATGTGCCAAATTATCTGATTAAGAAGCAAAGTTCATATACATACGTACATAGCTACATAAAAACACATAGCTACATAAATTATAAAGTCATGTTCAAAATACCGTATATACGAGCATACATACATGTACACTGGTGGCCAAAACTAAAGCAACTGAAATTACAAGGAGAATGAATGCCCTGTAACTTTTTCAAAAATTAAGAAAATGAGAAAGTTTTTCTTGTTTTAGATTAGGTACTTTATTCACTTTTTAAAAACCTAAAACATAAAACCAAAATTCATTTTTATATAAAAAATAATGTTTGGTAAAGTCAATTAACCCGATTTTGGCGTGGACAAAACAAAAGCAACTTTGTTGTACATTCATATAACCGCTGCAATTTCAGTTGTTTTTACTGTGATATTTATCGCTTTTTGCTTCCTTCGATAATTTCGCTTGTCAAAAATCCTTTTTGAGAAGTTTTTTACAACAGTATGTGTTTTTCTTTTCGTTTTTTAAGTACTGCCCAAAACAATTTTAAAAATGGCTAAAGGCAAATACAGTACCTGAATAAAACAGCAAATTATCAGTGACTATCAAAACAACATATCCCAAAAATGATTTCCGAGAAATATTTCATAAATATTTATGTGATTTCATAATTATTTCTGTATACTAAGTCGGTTTTTTGAAACTGGATCAGTAGTAACAGTCTATAACGGATGAAGGTAGTGAAAAACTTCAGCCCGTACTGATCCACAAATTGTGAGAGAAATAAAAAACAACTATTTAAGAGATCAACTGGATTGGTGAGAGAGCAATCATTGAATATAAGCTCGAGATCAGTGCGTAGACGAGCAGGGGCAGCTGGTCTGCATGCCCGTAAGACATCAAAAAACCATTTATATCTGAAAAAATCAAAAAGGCTTTCGGAAACGATAATATTACGTGGAATCAAGCTCAATGGAAAAAACATTATTTCTGGGATGAGTCTACGTTTAATATTAAAGGCTCAGACGTGAAAAAATTTACGGTGAGAAGACCAAAAAATGAAGGACTCAAGCCGCAGTGTTGCAAAGGTACAGTGAAGCACGAGGGAGGGTCAAAAATGGCGTGGCGCTGTTTTTCTTTCTATGGACTTGGGCCTATCCATAAAATAAAGGAAGTTGTGGATCGGTTTGTTTACAAAGATGTGTTGGACATCACGTTGTTCCCTTACGCTGAGTAAAATATTCGGCTGATTTGGGTGTTTCAGCATGACAATGATCCCAAACATGTATCAAAACTTGTCAAATATTGGTTGCGGGAATCAAAAATTCATGTTTTGTTATGGCCGGCACAATCACCTGACCTAAACTCCTTAGAAAACCTTTGGAATATCGTACATAGGAAGATCAAGAGAGATTCGGAAATAAATAAGCACAACATTTTCTAAGGAATTCGATTTGCCTGGGAAAGCACACCCAAGGATCAAATTGAGCGTGTTATAGATTCAATGCCTCGTAGGGGTGAAGCTGCTATCAAAAATAATGGTTATGCTATCGACTACTAGCCAAAATTTAATTATTTTAAAATAAAACATCAAAAGTTGCTTTAGTTTTGACCAAGCAAAAATTGGGTCATTTTAGTTTTCCACATATTATTTTTCGTCCAAATTTATTTTTGTATTTTTATTTTTAGTTTCTTGAAAGTGAATTAAACCCCTCATTTAAAACTTAAAAAATAATTACGATTTGTTTATTTTTGTAAAAGTTACAGGACATTTATTGTCTTTGCGATTTAAGTTGCTTTAGTTTTGGCCACCAGTGTATGTACGTTATCGTGTATTAGACAAAGCAAAATCAAAAATAAAGTATAACAAACTCATTCAACTCGGAGAAACATTGCCTCTTGATATCCCTTGAAATCTCTCACCACAGTCAAGAGCTGTGACTACCAACAGAAATGAAGTAGAAAATATTACCAATACGACCAACGAAGTACCAAAAAAAAAGATACACAAAACCGTAATCTGAACATAAAACAATTGCAAGAGAGAATAGCCACCCCCACCCCCCTCCATAAAAAAGAAGTAAAAAAAAAACCGAACACGCCTTATTGGATTAACCCACCAGACATTTCCATTTAAAGTAAGTACGATTTTGAACACATGGTGGACAGTATTGAGAGGAGTGTACGTGAACGTTTGAGTACATTCCCACAAGTCTTACCATTTTCATTTTAAGCGAAGTAACTTTTATTTGCATATTTTATATTTAAATTCTTTAATTTTTTATTGAGTTCTTGATTGCAATAAACTTGTAGGATCTTGACTATCAAGAATAGGCAACTTTATGCTCTCCGAATATATTGTAGTATCCTATCATAGATGGGCAAATTAGTAAAATTCTTAAGGGAATTTGAAACTACCTTCCCTCTGTCGATTTTTTAATTATTCAACAAATATATATATATATATATATATATATATATATATATATATATATATACATATATATATATATATATATATATATCGTATATATATATCGGCACGGGAGTGCCGTTATATCGTAGCTGCGCGAAGACCTGGACCAGCATAGACAATTTTCTGTCACAGACTATAGCATCCATTACGAACTTCAAATACGACATCTCACCTAAACTCGTCAAAATACCGAATATAGACCTGGACCTGCATAGACAATTTTCTGTCACAGACTGTAGTTCCCATTACGAACTCTAAATACGTAATTTGAAACAATTCTGGTGAATAATGTCGCTAAAATCATTAAAATACCGAATATCGGAAGGTACCGTTATATGGGGGCTATACGAAGACGTGGACCTACATGGCCCATTTACGAACGTAACCTTCCTACTGGAAAAATAAACACGTGTGTAAAATTTTAGCCTTCTATCTCAATTCGTTCGAAAGATAGCGTGATTCCAACAGACAGACGGACAGACACACGTACAGACAGACAGATGGACAGAATGACGGACAGACAGACAGCATGGCTAAATCGACTTAGAGTTTTACGCTGATCAAGAATATATATCCTTTGTTGGGTCTGACATGAGTATTTCGAGGAGTTACAAACGGATTGACAAAGTTAATATACCCTCCATAGTATGGTGGAGAGTATAAAAAATGCAACCAACTTCAGACTGCTGTCATTTCTAAACCACTCGTCCGGCAGCTGTTAAAATTATTCCAGTGAAAATAATAAATAATTTATAATATACCATTATTTTACCGAATATAACCTTAATATTGGGGTCTATACGAAGATGTGGACCTGCATAGGCAACTTTTGTCATAACCGGTGAAACGGAATGACAAAGTTAATATACCCTCCATAGTATGGTGGAGAGTATAAAAAATGCAACCAACTTCAAACTGCTGTCATTTCTAAACCACTCGTCCGGCAGCTGTTAAAATTATTTCAGTGAAAATAATAAATAATTTATAATATACCATTATTTTACGGAATATAACCTTTATATTGGGGTCTATACGAAGATGTGGACCTGCATAGGCAACTTTTGTCATAACCGGTGAATAATGTAGCTAAAATCATCAAAATTCCGAATATACGGAGGTACCGTTATATCGGGGCTATACGAAGACCTGAATGTGCATAGACAGTTTTCTGTCACAGGCTGTAGGACAGGAAACTTCAAATACGAAATTTCAAACAATTTCGGTGAATATTGTACGTAAAACCGTTAAAATACCGAATATTGCGAGATACCTATAAATGGGGCCTATACGAAGACCTGAACCTCCATTACGAACTCTAAATTCGAAATTTGAAACAATTCCGCTGAATAATGTCTCAAAAATCGTCAAAATTTTGAATATCGGGGGGTACCGTTGTATACGATATAGTCGACATATATAGGCATTTCCCTTCCAGGGTGCATAGTGCTTAGAAAAAACTTCTAGTATGGATTTTCAGACAATTCCATTAATAAATGAAGCTAAACTCATCAAAAATGTCGAATATAGGGAGGTACCGTTGTATGGCGAATATACGCTATTGTGGACCTATATAGACAATACTCTTCCAGGGGGAAAGTACTCAGAAGGAACTCCTGTTGCGGATTTTCAGACAATTTCATTGAACATTTTGGATACAATCATCAAAATAACACATTTCGCAGGGTACAGTTACATGGGGGCTATACGATATCGTCGACCGATATAGCCCACCTTCGAACTTGACCTGCCTGCAGACAAAAAACTGATCTGTGCAAAATGTTAGCTTCCTATCTAAAATCGTTTTGACTCTAGCGCGAATACAACAGACGGGAGGACGGACAGTGCTAAATCGTCTTAGAATTTTACGCTGATCAAGAATTTATATACTTTATTATGTCTAAACTTATTATTATTTTGAGTTGCAAATGGAATTACGAAATTAATGTACCCACCATACTACACATGGCGGATGGTATAAAAATTTGATTGTATGTAGCATTTTAAATATACGAAATAAACTAATAATACTTTTTAATCATGAGCTTACTTGCTTTGTCACAGATGAATTCTACTCTTGTCGATATTCAAATATTAAAGTTTAAAATTGAACCGAATATTCTATTGAAAGGTTATGTAAACGAAGTACTTTCTTCATTATAGCTAGGTTGAAGGAATGGGTTATTTCTTAAAATAATTGCACAACAAGGGAACTTATCTTACTCATTACCAAATAATATGTAACAAAAGTTCATAAAGTAAGTGGTCACGATTACCAGAAATTAATAATGAAACCCATAATATTGCAATTGAAATTTTTGCTGGTCGTATTTCCTATAAACGTTTTACTACCTCCTTCCTCTATTGCCTGAAATGTTACTAAATTAGTCATGGGAACAATCAAATATTATTGAAAAGATACAATTTTACTGAATTCTCTAGTTTCGATTTGATCTAGCCCAAGTATGCTGTGAGATACATAAAATCTCCGCAAATATTTGCCCGATTAGGTGTGTTTCACTTGAATACTCTTTTAGTGTCCTTTGGCAAAATGTGAGCTAATATTTTGTTTAAACAATTGTCACGCCCGTTCATTTGTATATGTTACGAAGTTATATCCGAGTAAATCAGTTATTTTTTATCGTTCAAAATACATAAACTACTTGTGGTAATGTCATATCTTTCAAAGCCTCTCAAAAACAAAAAATACCCAAAATATAAAAAAAAAAAACACAAACCAACACATGTGTGTATTAAAATTCCCAAACATGCGAACTTCTTATTGTAGCAAAAACAAAAACATCTGTCGAGCTTTCGATACATTGATCGATCAAGCAACTACTGCCACGATGGCGACGAACCGATCGAAAACCGCATCTGAACGGCCTTGCCTGACCCACTTAAACGTACTTTGCGAGTAATGACTTCTCCATCTCCGTCTAAGAAAGGCATTACCGAAAACGGTGGCAGCTCACAAAAACTGAAACACAAAATCTATGTACACGAGAGCCACGGCACATTCATCAACCACCTACTTATTTAAACAATTGTTCGAACCAATGTATAAGTTTTTGACTTTAGCTCATATTATTATGTGTATCGGCTGTATCGGCTGTTAAGAAACGTATTCGAATCTGGTGTGACAACTTTTCATTGAGACGGTGTGTGTCAACCGCTTGGGTCGACTATTTGTGGAACAAAAACTTGAAAATTGCAGTCAGCCTATCAAACGTTGCCCGAAAACCAAGTTGTGTGGAACTGTGCAGAATAAAACAAACAATATAACAATATAAATGTGTGCGTGTGTGTGTGGAAGGTTGTCGTACATGCAACAGACATACATGTGTATGTTTGTTTCTTAAGTCTTTTGTTTCATTTTGACAATTTGTCTTTTCAGAGCAACAGCTACCTATTTTCCACAAATATATGATGCAAAACTTATAATTCTATAAATGTATCGATTTTGGAAAAAAAAACAATTCTTTTCTTGATTCAATTATAATTTGATGTCAATATTACTTCATGGTGTTCAATTGAGAATTCAAGCATTATTGGAAAACTTTTCATTACATTGTGCCAAATGTTTCTCAAAAAATGCCTTTGTCCTTTTTTCCACTGCAATAATTATGATATAACTCAAATCCAACAGCATCGGTAGCATGACTCAAACGTTTTTCATTTGGTATGGCCTATTTCAATATATGGAACTGTTTGCCACATAATAAAACCAGTTTGCAATATCCTACTACATTGATTTGTACAGAGATCACAACATCCAGTTGCAGCGCAAGTCTCTGGCTACTCGCTTTTTATGTTACCATTATCTGTGGCCTATGCAATACGTCGACTGTCCCACGCATCTATGCCGGTTTATTTTTATTATTTTTTGGGTTTCGTTTAGATGTTGTCTCGAGGCTTTTCTATCTCCAGCGACTTTAAGAGTCGAAAGAGATTATATATATATGTAGGCATATTAATAAATTCCATCAACGACACTAACAGCCAAGAGAGAACATATCGTCGTTTCAAAATAATGGGTTAATAAATAATTATAATCTTTTTAAATGAGCACTTAGATTATGTCACTCAAAGAAAAAACTAACATGACATTGTAAATGATTGGATTCTTTTTTTATACCCTTCACCATAGTATGAAGGGTATCTTAAGTTTGTTATTCCGTTTGTAACACCTATAAATATACATTTTAGACCCCGAAAAGTATATATATATTCTTGATCAGCATAAAATTATATGTCGATTTAGCGATGCCCGTCCGTCTATCCGTCTGTGGAAATCACTCTAGCTTCCGAACGAAATGAAGTAGATTGATTAAATTTTACTCAAATGTATATTATGTCTGCATGACTTTTGATATTGAGAATGGGCCATGCAGGTCCACGTTTTGGCATAGCCCCCATATAGCGGTACCTCCCGATATTCGGTATTTTGACGATTTTAGGTACAATACTCACAGAAATTGATTGAGATGTCGCATTTGAAATTCGTAATGACAGAAAATTGTCTGTGCAGGTCCACGTCTTCGTATAGCCCCAATATAACGGTACCTCCCTATATTCAGAATTTTAATGATTTTAGCTATATTATTCACCGTTTTTTTTTATTCTAGTTTCATATTTGAATATTGTAATGGTTTATGACACGTCGTCGTATAGACCCTAATATAACGGCTAAATTCGGTATTTTTAAGATTTTAACAGAACTTTTAATGTATTTTATTGTTTTTGCGAATTGTAAAATTCGTTCCAAATGACGGAGGGCATTCAAAGTTCGGCCCGGCCGAACTTATAGCTTTTTACTTGTTTTTTTTTATCTACCCAATGTTTTCCTTACAATTGTTATGAAATTAGACAGAAAGGGCAGCGTATATTCAGGTCCTAGGTGTTAAATGTAGTTGTATACTTTACTTTTGCGAAATACTTTATTTAGCGGAATTACTTTAAAGTTAGTATTTAGTATTGAAAATAGGTACCATTCTCCCTGATAAAAAATATTTACAGAGGTTCACGATTTTGCACGACTCCCGTATTTGGATGATTTGTGTCAAGTTTTCAACTAA
This sequence comes from Musca domestica, assembly GCF_030504385.1. NCBI lineage: Eukaryota > Metazoa > Arthropoda > Insecta > Diptera > Muscidae > Musca > Musca domestica. The sequence goes on along the minus strand of NW_026712273.1, from coordinate 514,816 downwards.
ATTATTATTTTGATGAGTTTAGCCACATTTTTAAACTGAATGGTTTCTCCAATTTTCCATACAGACTCGCAAGTTCCCCATTTGGAGGGAGAGCACAATATTCTTTTTTTTTAATTTGGTATGGGAAATTTCTTTTAAAATATAAGTTTGACCCGGCCGAACTTAAATGTTTATACCCTACAACACTATATGTTGGGGATACTAAAAGTTTGATGAAACCAAAAACTATGTAATACCTCAAAATATTGGTCCGGCACATAGGAATATATAGAAGATCTTCCTATATTGGCGAGCTCAGTGGATCTAGTTATGTATGTCCGTCTGTCCATGTTAATTTGTAATCACGCTACAGGTCGCAATTATGGCCTGATTCTCACGAAAATAGAGGTGGGGTTAGGGTCAGAGATGACTGTAAAATATTTAGGGCTTAAAATGGACCAAAAACAGAAAAACTTCGGAATTTTCCATGGAGTTAGAGTTTGGGGCTAGGCAGAAACCAACCAATTTGGAGGTCATTGAACTATTGTATACATTTTGTATATATATATTTATATATATATATACATATATATATATATATATATATATATATATATATATATATATATATATATATATATATATATATATATATATAGATATATATATATATATATATATATACCGTGTTGGGTGCGTCAAATAAACGTAATCGGTCGAAAATATATATTGGAAAAAATATATATATTGGAAAATATATAGTGGTGCATTAAATATATTAAATCGCTCAAATATATATATATATATATATATATATGGGAACTATATCCAAAATCTGAACCAATTAAACGATCGAAAATATATATGGGAGCTATTTCCAAATCTGAACGGATTTCAATATAATTTGGCAAATTTGTTTTCCCAAATTCTGTTACGCAATCTAATATATCTGTAATCGATCAATAGATATGTGAGCATAAAATCTACATTTTTGTGAGGTACCTCCGGTACTGCAGTTCAAGTGGAATTTCAAAAACTTATATAGCCGATGTTGTAGCACACTTGGAAACTTTCAGGAAAATCAGTGCAGCGGTTTTCGAGTCCATAATTTTTTTTTTTTTAAGATTGTTTAGGAACCTAACATCACAGTTCAAATTTTGTGTCTTATCGAAAAATACGATTTAGACCATGCCGTCTGTCTATTCATACGATAACTCCCGATTTGGTACAAACTTGGATAATTTAATATTATATGATTATAATTGTAATATATGGATTGGACGTAGGCCAGGAACTTTCTCGTACTTTCCACACACATATCACATATCCCAATTAGACAGTATTATGTCTCAGGTGAAGATGTGATGTTTGGGTCACGTTTGATGTTGGGATGTCACACCTTCCTACAAATAAAATTAATTATATCACTTTGCAATACAAAAAATAATTAGAGGATAATGTGAAGTAGATTATAAAAGTAGAGTTGAAAGAAGAAGATACGTATATCGCCATTTTAAAAGTTTACATCGCAAAGTAAACTAAATAGATCAATTTATCAAAAATCAATTTATTGAAATTCTTGTTTTCAAATAGTGTCTTTGCAAAATGAAAGCGGACATTAAATATATCTTTGGAGCTTTTTAATCTTGTTTATTGAGGAAATATATATCAAATACATGAGAAGCAAGGGACAAGACCTATATAAGGTCGAACAGCAAGACTACTTTCGACAAGATTGACAGTAAATTTAGCAGTTTTTGCAATATTGTGATTTGAGTTTCTTTGCATTTCAAGCCACGATTAAGATTTTGACAGCCAACATTGCACTCAGATGGGCTTCCTCAGGGCTGTATTTCAGTAGTTTAACGAGCATCAGTATTGTACCATGGGTAGGGGCGTTAGACACCATGCACAAAAAATACAGTTTTGTGTATGTACCCATCAATAATGTACATATATTCATACAAAAAACGTTTAATTCGAATCAACTAATATTTGGTATTAATTATGTCAATAGTGGTCGGTATGTATGTACGTACATACATATGAACATTACATTGCCCTTGCTTTGAGTAAACATTTTAGTATGGTCTCGCTTAATTTCTTCTTCTCACTGACAACTGTCATTTGTGTCAATCCGTTTGCTCAACGTCGAGGCACAACTCATCATTTGAAAAACATTTATCAAGTTCTACGTTCGAGTGGACGCAAACGAAAGAAATACAATGTAAGTGTAAACATGTTTGTAATATATGTATGTAGTATGTTTCGGCACGTTTGATATCTTACAACTTTTGGTTGCTAGCTTGGCCAATATGAGTATGAATGTAAGTTGAAGTGCGACAAGTAAAATTGGAAAAGTCGTAACTGCGGCACTAATGTGAATAGAAATAAAGAACACATTGTCTATGGTTGTTCAATTTGTGATGCGGCAGAGAGGTAAGCGCGTCATTTATCATTACTGGTCTTCAAAACTAGATCAAACATCATGACGTAAATCAAATACGCATGTGTACGTCATTACACTGGCAATCAACAGATACATAGAGGCACATACATGTCTGTACGTTGCATGACATGTTGGAAAATACGATCCATGTGCATATGTATGTATGTACTGTAGCTGTTTAGCTTCCAGCAGTTATGGCGCTTTCATTTAATGTCTTCGGACATTTAGTCATCCGCAAGAGCATTTCACAGCTTGCTTATCTTCGAATCGTTGTATCAAGAACCGTTTTAATTACACAATGGCATTAACCCTATATCTTAATTGTTACAAGATGGAGGAACACATGAAATATTAAACGGTTTATAGGTTCATAAAGCTAGTTTTGAGTTAAAATTTCCATCATTTTCACAATTTATAATTTATCTGTATAGCAGTTTTTGGGAAAGCTTGCTTCTTTACAAGTACCAAAATTTCATATTTAAACTCATCTAAAAATATCTAGTACACCATCAAATTAGTAAAGTGTGTTAATAGTACTTAAATATAGGTTATGAGGCGGTAGAAGGTAATTATAAATTACATATTTAACATTAATGTTCAGGTCGAATACTAAGCAATGCCATGTAACGATAGTATGAGTGTGTGCTAGGTTGTGATTGTTATATATTAGTGTTAGATCCTGCTACGAAATATTACATATCTCAGACTGTATTCGTTGAATTAGAATTTTAAATAGACCTAGAATAATCTGCTATATCAATTTTCAGTTATCTAAACGATTTTCTAGTAAAATTTTTGATGTTTAATTATTTTTCTTCAAAATTAGAGATAGTATATTGGTAACAGTGAAACGTATGATCTTAATCTCAAAAAATATCGCGTAAACAGAATACTGTAAAGCTGTAAATACTACACACGTAATATATAAATCAAACGTCTTAGAATTGCGAGTTTACAATCCATTGAATGTATGACGGATATATATTTTTTCAAATCCATACATTAGAAAAGTTGTTCTCATTCAGGACGCTTTTACTTTCACTTTGACGGCAAAACTGTTAAATGTATGGTTGTGGTACTTCAACCCATTCTGTACATTATTAAAACCCGGTTTCCCGCCTTCAAAAACGAACAAATCATATTGCCCATTTTCACAACGGATATCCCTTAATTGCCTGCATTGCCTAACTAACTAACAAATCCGCTTAACATACAAATACATATACAAACAATTAAAAGAGAAGATAAGTTCGGCCGGGCCGATCTTTTAATACCCTCCAACATTTGGAAGGAACTTGAAAATTTTCAAAAAAAACTGAAAACTTCCACTTAATTGAAAACCGGTATATGGGGACTATACGAAGACGTGGAACTGCTTACGAAATTTTTTGTAATAGGCTGTAGCATCCATTACGAGTTTCAAATACGAAATTTGAAATAATTCCGGTAAATAATGTCGCTAAAATCATGATAATACCAAATATCGGGAGGTACCGTTATATGGGAGCTATACGAAGACGTGGACCTCCATACGAATTTTTTTACCATAGGTTGTAGTACCGATTAAAATCTTCCAAAAGGAAGTTTGAACTATTCCAGTGAATAATGTTGCCGAAGTCATCAAAATACCGACTATCGGGAGGTACCGTTATATGTAAACTATGCATGTATTCAAAATGTTAGCCTTCTATCTGAAATCATTCGAAAGATAGCGTGATTACAACAGACAGACAGACGTACATTGCTAGATCGTCTTTACGCTGATCCAGAATATATATATACTTTGTAGGGTCTATTCTGAACATTTCGAGGTGTTACAAACGGAATGACAAATCTATATATTCTCCATAGAATGGTTTAGGGTATAAAAATTATGTTTATATATGTCGAGCAAAATTAATTTGAATTTGGTCTAAAGGAGGAATTGATTTCAATGTTTCAAAACAATCCACTGTATCTCTTTCATCAAAGTTTGCCAGCATCAACTTCACAAAATTGTATATTATTGCAAAGTAACATTTTAAATATATTTGAAGAAATAAAACGTATTTATATACTTGCCATTCGGAGACCTTTCGGTCCACTGTATTCGTCCTTCAGATTTAAATGCAAGGAGATATGATAAGTTGAGAGGTGGCAGATAGCAAAGAAAGTATTAAAGTCATGTCATAAAATAATTCCTATGTTACAATTTCGCGGTGTTGAAGCCGTTAAATTTTTTCGGAGACATTGTAGGATTATTGCTGTTTTTGCATCAGAGAAGGAAAGAAGATGCTTCAGTCTCTGCACCCCCATTATTCTGAATCTTCTGTTTCAAAGCATTGGACTGTGGCTCAGGCAATTATCTACTTCGTCACCTCCCCACTTGAACATCATAACCCGTACGTTGTAGTGATTCGTAATAACATCCACCACAAGCATTAGATGCGCTTTTGTTAGAACTTTGTTCTTTAACTGGAACGTATTGGCGAGATTGATTTCGAGCCGCGAGCATTCCTAGTGTAATGTTCCTTAATCATTCTGACAAAGTGTGGCTTCTCCGAGGATTCAATCTCTGTTAACAATTGATTCGGATCCGCATCTTGTCACTTTGTCTACCTTTTCGTTGTTCAGTATGTTGCGATGTCCCGGGATCCGGCAAACTTTATTAAGTACAGTCCATTAAGTTTTTGCATTCCAAAATCACCATGGTGATTAATGCCGTAGGGTTTAAGCGCTGTTTAATTTAAAAAATGTCCCCCTAAAACACGTTGCAGTTGTTATGAAACCTGAATGGCGTTCAGACCGCGCAGATGCCGGCATGTATGTATGTATGTATTTTTATCCATGTAAGCAAAATTGGCGTTCGATAATCGACTAAAAAACATTATTACATTATTTACTTATTTCCAATTTTCGTGATTTCTGTGTACATATCTGAGGGTGATTCTGACAATTCATTCTTTATCGTTAGATTCTGTTCTGTTGGTAGATTCTGTTATAAATTTAATTGTTAATTTTTATTTATTTTAATATTAACATGTCGACATAAATTGAGATATACAATTGATTTGCTCTGTAACTTTTATGAAAGACACTGGAATATTTCAGCAGAAGTTTTCGAGTTAATTGGAAAAGAGCCACTTCATATCCGCTCTATCCTCACAATCCAAAAATTTGGTATTAAATATTTAAGCGCCTGACAAGAAAAAATAATCAGACAATACTCTATCTCTCTCTTTCTCCCTCTCTCTCTAACACTCTCTCTCTCTCTCTCTCTCTCTCTCTCTAACACTCTCAAAATACTTGTAATGTGTACAGTATTGAATACAATTGGTGTGGTTTGAAACTTCACACATTAGCTATTTGCAGTAGACGTCGTTCGCTTCACAGACTCCATAATGTTGTCAAACTTGTATTATGCCTTTAAAATTGAACGTGTCTTTGTGCTAGGACACAATAATGCTGCGGAGACCACAACTGGAATTGACAATAGGAAACTTGCTCCAAAGTCATCTAGTTATACATTTGCCTGACAAAAATACAACAAAAACTCTACATCTGTCCATTTTCTTATTTCAATTTGACCCGTATTTGTGGGAGCAACGCCCAGCAGCTATGAATATGCCTGAGATCACGAAACGTCTCTGTTTCGGTAAATATATTTTTGCTATCCCGAAAACTTTTTGCTTTGAATCAAATCTACAAATAAAAATGTACTTCTTATCTTCGGATCAAAAACCATTCGAAAAACCAGTAAAGAAAGTCTTAAAGTCGGGCGGGCCGACTTTATGATACCCTAAACCACTTTGCTAATTTAGTAGAGCTCCACATAACAATTAAAAGTTTTTATGGGAGAATTCAATCATACACGTTATGATTATAATTATAATTTAAAGTTCAAAGGACTAAATATGCAGAAGCATTTATATCTTTTAAATTCGGACTTGTATTAATTTGAAATCAGATAAAGATATATATGGGAGCTATATCCAAATCTGAACCGATCTCGATAAAATTTGACAAATATATTTCTGAGCTGTATTTAATATACTTCCCTGAATATCGTTATTACGGAGTGCATATTATGGCTGTGGGTAACAAATACAATAAATCGGATGAACAATATATATGGGAGCTACAGCTATATCTGAACCGATCTTCACCAAATTTGGCATACTACCTTCTAGACTCAATTCGGTCGTATGTGCCAAATTTCATCCCATTTGGGCAAATATATTTCTGAGCTGTATTTGATATATTTCCCTGAATATCGTTGTTACGGAGTGCATATTACGGCTGTGGATAACAAACACAACAAATCGGATGAACAATATATATGGGAGCTATAGCTATATCTGAACTGATCTTCACCAAATTTGACATACAAGCTTTTAGACTTAATTCGGTCGTATTCCATCCCATTTAGGCAAATATTAGACGTTTGGTGCACAATAAAAGGTAAATCGGACGAAGTTATATATGGGAGCTATATCCAAATCTGAACCGATTTCGATAAAATCAGGCCTAATTTGGTTGTATGCGCAAAATTTCATACTATTCGGGCTGATATTACACGCTTGGTGCACAATAAAAGGCAAATCGGACGAAGATATATATGCGAGCTATATCTAAATTTTTACCGATTATCTCCAATTTCAATAGGGTTCGTCCTTGGGCCAAACAAATGTTGTTTGGAAAATTTCATCTCAATCGTATAATAAATGCGACCTGCATTTTGTTCACAAGAATACATGGACAGACGGACGGACGGACGGACAGACGGACTGACATGCATAAATCAACTCAGAAAGTGATTCTATGATTCAAAAGTAACTATTGGTCTATCTCGCTTCCTTCTCCATGTTACAAACAAATGCACAAAGATATAATACCCTTATCACCATGTGGTGTAGGGTATAAACATATTAACTATGTCTTATATTTTTGTAGTAAGGGGTTTAATAGGGTTGTTTGGGCTTATATTTGTAACCGAAATAATGATCCTAGTTCAGCTTTTATCATGCCCTGTCGATACGTCAGCCCTCCATGTCCATGTAAACTTTGTAATCACTATATAGTCTAGATCATTAACGGTATCGTTCGCATTGCATTTTATTTAATACCTAACTACAGGTGATATAAAAAACTGTAACAAAGTCAAAAGCCATAATTTTTATTTTTTTTTTTTTTTTAAATTTTATTAAATGAAAGCCAACAATGTGGGAAATAGCATCAAATTTTAGAATAAGTTTAGATTTGTTCGAATTGGCCACCTTTGACACAAATTATGGCCTTAAAGCGGCCAATGAAACCGCCACACGCTGCCCGAATGTTGCTCTGCGGTATTTTGGCCCATTCCCGGCGAAGCGCTTGCATGAAGTGATCGACACTTTGGTATTTTTAGTGCCAACCTTGCTTTACAAAATACTCCAGAAACAATAGTCCAACGGATTGCTATCCGGAGATTATGGTGGCCATTGTGCGCTGGAAATGAAGCGAGGAACCTCATTTTGTAACCATTCATGGTTGGCGCATGCTGAAAAATGTTTGAGTGTCCAAGGCCTTAATACACATTCCGGAATATTTTCGCGATGATATTCGGCATTTATTCTGATGCCACGGTCGATTAATACAAGCGGAGAGCGACCATCGGCTGTTTTGGTGGCCCACACCATCACCATGGCCGGTGCTTGAGTTCTGGTGACAAACGAAGGTGCACATTTTCAGCTGGCCTCTTTGGCGAGCAAACGCGATTATTTGGTTTGTTTACAAACTGCAGGACAATGAATGTTTTCTCATCGGAGAAAACCAAATTCGGCAGTTCACCGCTTTCGGTCAATCGAAGCAAATCTTTAGGTCTTTTGAGTTTTTTTTCTTTTTGTTGCGGTGTAAGTTTTTGCACTTTTTGGAAATTCAATGGCTTTACCCCGAGCTCATTTTTCAATATTTGCCGATATGTTCAGCTCACGGCCATTTTTCGGCCACTGCGACGCGGGTTTCGATCAAGTCGCTTCTTTACTTTTCGAACCATTTCTGCTGATGTTGCTGTTTTCTTCCGTCCACTTCTTTAACGTCGGGCTGCGCTACCAGTATCACGGTAACGAGCGATGGTACGAGACACAAAAGATTTATTCATATTTAAATGTTGGAGTGCTCTAACGATAACCACTTGTAGTTTTCAAGCCAAATATAAAGAAATCACACTATCACGCTTGAATTCCATCAGGAATAACTTTTTTCTGGAAAATTTTCACCAAAATGCTTTTGTACGCTTGTGAACAATATAATGAGCTGTCACTGGAATAATTTTAACAACTGTCGGACGAGTGGCTTAGAAATAACAGCAGTCTGAAATTGGTTGCAGTTTTTTCTTCTCACCCTGTATTTTTATTCTGTAAGGGTATTATAAATGCGACTAAGCAAAGGAAACCCATAATTTTTACTCTATTTGGGATTTGATATGTAACTAACAATTAGAGACCGATCGGCACGAAATTTCGAGGAATGGGTCATATGAAATGGGTCATATATTTTCTGGGAAAAGATCGACCGTGGCTTTCTTTCACATATATTTATAAAGTTTCTCAGAATTGAAAACAAGATGTATGGGTCTACGGATCTGTTCCCAGCAAAAAAATGTCATTACCAAGTAAGGGGTTTCAATCAGTTCATTTAAACACCAGTAACAATCATTCTACATATAGACCACTAGAGTTGCATTTTTTATTTTTGTTTGCCGGATAAAAGGGTTGTTGTCTCATTACTTGGTAAGATAAATATAAATTTGTTTGTCTCGTAAGTTTTTAGGGATGACTCATTATGTAATAACCTACTGGTAATGCAGAGCGTAACAGTATATGGGTTCACATACAAATACTACTGAAAATGGTACAAACGCCCACAAAGTTTTTGCTGTTTATAACTCCATAAAACGGCACCACATTATGTGTATTCTTAAACCTTTGCCCATATTTCCCAATCGAATTGGCTATAATTTGGTATTGAGATAATTGGTCGCAGCCCTTGTTATTGGGCCTACTGGACCAAAACGTGGGCATAAAATCAATAGTTTGGTGTGATACAAGCACAATTGTTTTTGTCGACATTCAGCAACGGTCTGTGCATATCAAATATTAAGAAATTATTAAATATCGTTTCTGCTCTTGTATTACTATTACGGTTCGAGAGTAAACCAATAACGAATGCTATTTACTTTTCTTAAGAAATAAACAACAGTTGCATGTTTGAGTGAGCTACGCAGATACCTCTTTCGCAATTTAACACTCCTTTCAATACAGACTTTTAAAGAGAGACCTATACGCTAATTTAACCACGTTTCTCTAGCTTTGCACCATATTTTTGGGCGGTTTAATGACAACTGCCATTTGTATGTATCCATGTGTGTCGTAAAATATAAAACTGTATATGTTATGAATTACTCACCAGTATGTATAACATGGTATCACATACATATGTATGATTATCTTTTTATTACATGCGTGTTTGCCAAATCGATGCAGTCTTGCGCCAAGAAGACAATCGGGTTGCAATCCTTTAACAGAATTCGACAAATTTCAAATAGGATAGGATGTATACATTTCAGATTTATATGTGTACGAAAAAGGAAAAAGAAATGACCATGTTATAAATGTTTTATCTTCGATTTTTTGAAGAAGAAGTAAGTTTTCAAATTTCGACCATAATAACAAATTGACGTCGACGGGCCGACCATGCTATACCTTACAACACTACAATTATAGTAAAGCTTCTGTAGATCCGCTGCGATTTGGACTAAAATGAGCTAATCCCTCAAAATACAGGGAGAGATAGAAAAACTGCAACAAAGTCAAACGCCATAACTTTTACATTTTTTTTTAATTTTATTGAATGAAAGCAAAAAAAATGTCGGAAATAGCATCAAATTTAGAATAACTTTAGATTTGTTCGAATGGGTCAACTTTGGCACGAATTATGGCCTTTAAACGGCCAATGAAACCGTCACACGCTGTCCGAATGTTGCTCTGTGGTATTTTGGTCCATTTCCGGAGAAGCACTTGCTTGAGGTGATCGACACTTTGGGATTTTTATACCCTCCACCATGGGTAGGAGGGTATATTAACTTTGTCATTCCGTTTGTAACACCTCTAAATATTCGTCGTAGACCCCATAAAGTATATATATTCATAATCAGCATAAAATTCTAAGACGATTTAGCGATGTCCGTCTGTCTGTCCGTCTGTCTGTCTGTCTGTCTGTCTGTCTGTCTGTCCGTCTGTCTGTCTGTTGAAATCACGATAGAGCCCACATTATTTGACGTAGACCTTTGAAATTTGGCACAAGTGTGTGTATTGTCCCTAGGATGGTTGGTATTGGAAATGGGATATATCGGTCCACGTTTTGGTATAGCCCCCATATAACGGTACCTCCCGATATTCGGTATTTTGATTATTTTTGCCACATTTTTCCACGGATTTGTCTAAAAATTGACCTCTGTAAGTCGTAATGGATTCTAGTTCCAGTGGGGTAACATTATATGTATAGGTCCACGTTTTCATGTAGCCCCCATATAACGGTACCTCCGTTATTCGGTATTTTGATGATTTTAGCGACATTATTTAAAGGAATCGTTTCAAATTTGGTGTTTGAAGTTCGTAATACATACTGCAGCATAAAAAAGAAATGGGCCATGTAGGTTCACGTCTTCGTATAGCCCCCATATAACGGTACCCCCCGATATTCGGTATTTTGATGATTTTAGCGACATTATTTAAAGGAATCGTTCCAAATTTGGTGTTTGAAGTTCGTAATACATACTGCAGCATAAGAAAGAAAATGGGCCATGTAGGTCCACGTCTTGGTATAGCCCCCATATAACGGTACCCCCCGATATTCGGTATTTTGATAATTTTGGCGACATTATTTAACGGAATCGTTCCAAATTTGGTGCTTGAAGTTCGTATACATACTGCAGCATAAAACAGAAATGGGCCATGTAGGTCCCCGCCTTCGTATAGCCACCATATACCGTACCCCCCGATATTCGGTATTTTGATGATTTTAGCGGCATTATTTACCGGGATTGTTTTAAATTTCGCATGTGAAGTTCGTAATGGATACTTCAGCCCATCCCAGAAAATTGTCTGTGCAGGTCCACGTCATCGTATGGCCCCCATATAACGGTACCCCCTATATTCAGTATTTTGATGATTTTAGCTATATTTTAAACATATTTTTCTTCAAGTTTCGCATTTAAATATTGTAATAACTTATGACAAAAGTTGACTATGCAGGTCCACGTCGTCGTATAGCCATTCGGCATTTTTAAGATTTTAACAGATTTTTTTTTGAAAATTGCCAAATTTGTACCAAATGGTGGAGGGTATTAAAAGTTCGGCCCGGCCGAAATTACAGTTTTTTTACTTGTTTAGTGCCAAAATACTCCAGACACAATAGTCCAATGGATTGGTATCCGGAGATTTTAGTGGCCATTGTGTGCTGGAAATGAAGCGAGGAACCTAATTTTGTAATCATTTCTGAGTGGCGCGTGCTGAGTGCGATGGTGCTGAGACCTGTAAGAATGTCCAATGTTTGTGTGCCCAAGGCTTTAATACACCCTCCAGAATATTTTCGCGATAATATTAGGCCTTTATTCTGATGCAACGGTCGATTAATGCGAGGGGAGAGGGACTATCGGCTGTTATGGCGACCCACACCATTACCATGGCTGGCGCTTGAGTTCTGGTGGTCAACAGAAGTTGCACATTTTCAGCTGATCTCTTTGGCAAGTAAACACGATCAGTTTGTTTGTTTACAAACTACTGTACAAAGAATCTTTTCTCATCGGAAAAAAAACAAATTCGGCAGTTCACCACTTTTGGCCAAGCGAAGCAATTCTTTAGCTCTTTTGAGTCTATTTTCTTTCTGTTGCGTTGTAAGTTCTTGCACTTTTTGGAAATTCAATGGCTTTAACCCCGAGCTCATTTTCAATATTTGCCGAATGGAATATTGCAATATGTTCAGCTCACGATCAAGTTGCTTCTTTACTTTTCGAACCATTTCTGCCGATGTTGCTGTTTACTTCCACCCACTTCCAGTATCATGGTAACGAGCGATGGTACGAGACACAAAAGATTTATTCACATTTAAATGCTGGATTGCTCTAACGATAGCCACTTGTGGTTTTCTAGTCAAATATAAAGAAATCACACTATCACGCTTGAATTCCATCACGAATAACTGAAAAATTCTCACAACAATGTTTTTGTACGCTTGTAAACTATTTTTGTTTGCCAACTGTTGCTGGAATAATTTCAACAGCAGTCGGACGAGTGGCTTAGAAATGACAGCAGTCTGAAGTTGGTTGTAGTTTTTTCATCTCACCCTATCTATTTGCATACATCATTTGTCTTTTCCTGGTCATTGTTACATTATCCGTTTGAACATGGGCCGGAAAGTATTAACGTTTAAATGGCAGCTATGAAAGTTTTCACATAAAAATAATGGCCCTTATCACCCGCTAAATATTATCCGATTATATTAACTCTAACCCCTTGCAAATTACATTTTTATTAGTCTATAATTGTGACCTATAGAACGATGCAAAATCAGCAAAAAGATCAGTTTTTGGTCAATTTTACCCTCATAATAATTTGGTATTACCAAATCGCCTGAACTATTTGAAATACTTATTGTTCACTTGAGTCTGTTACAAATAAAAAATTAAGTCTGGTCCACGTTTCCATTTAACATTTCAGATTTAATATTTGTGGAAGGTTTTGACCACATTTTTCCATGTCATAATTCACTTTTCAAATTTTGTTAAAATTTGCTCTTTTATTCGGTTATATATAGGTATAGCCATGGTACAATTAAAAGGTAATGTAAAGCTACCAGCTAATTAAATTTTTTCTTAGTGTGCCCGACTTTTGCCAATTTTGTGAATGTATTTATTGTTTGAAAAACAAAAATATTTTCAAAATCAACGATTTGAAGAATCTAACATTTCCGACCCGCGCGTTGAAAATAATAACCAGTTTTGGCATCGAACTGAAAGAGTGAACTGTTTGGAGCATCTTTTTGAAAGAAAACACAGACATTTCATTCATTTTTTTTCTGACAGGAAGCGGGCATAGCAATAGGGGTGTATTTCAATAGTTTTATGAAGCTGTTCTACCTCCTTATTGTACCATGGGTATAGCTATAATACATGATCTCATCCGATTTCAGGTATATGGTTCACCAAATGTTGAACATCTTCCCTAAACTGATCAATTTAAGCACTCATCGTTGAGTTTATGATAAAATAAATCTGTCAGATTTAGAGAATCTCGGTTCAAAAATGTAAATTGGCACTACTCGCAAACATATTAAAATAATACGAAGAGATAACCGACACACATACGAGTCATTCAACATAAATAGAATATATTACGATTCGAGCTGGTTTCGAAGTGGTTAAAAAAGCGATTTTAGGGACGTACTCGGAAAGGGCTTGACCCCGCAGCCCAGGTAAAGACTAAAATGTTGATGTGAAACTCTTTTTCGACATAAAATAAACACAATCAAAAACGGACTCTTTGTGGATATTTTATGAAATTTGTTGATATGGTATCCAGACGTACATACATATTTCCGAAACTTCTTGAGGACTTATGACGTCTATAAACATTTTGTCATCGTGGGATAGTTGGGGTAGTTATGCATTCTCAATTGTTCTAATCGAGGTTGTACTGTACTTTCGAATTGAATTGAAGTTTGGTGTGAAACTAAAAGCAAGCAACAGCGTACATCCTGTTTTCTAGGCACTGTCGGTGGGTGGAAATGAAGCCATACAATATCATTTGCTGTGCATATTTAGACTAATTCCACTATTCGATTTTGTCAAAAGAGCTAGATATTCGCTGCTCCTTTTTAGCGACTAAAGCAGCCGTCTCGACAATTGTGGGTATTGTTGTTGGACGGGCAGGGGGAAACATGGCCAGCTTGGTCTCCATTTACATTTTGGCAAATATTCAAAACTAGATTTCTCTGTTGCCATTTGTGTGAGCAATTGAATTGAGTGAACTGGCAAATAAACTCTGAGGTAGTGTTTCAGGACTGTTTCGTCTACTAAGTGTTTATAAGTTAATAGTTGCTGTGACCAGAAAAACAAACGCCAGCTGTAGCTGAATTTGAGAATAAACAAAGACACCGTTGTCGACGAAGACAAGCGGCAGTAATACCTCGAGTCATTCACAGTCATTTATTAGTCGTTTGTCTGTTTGTTTGTATTTTGATTTCGGTCTCGGCGAAAATAAGGCTATTCACAAACTACACGAAAGTCAAGCGGCCAAGCCTTTCAAATTCAGGAAACCGCAAAAACGATTGGCACAAACACAATACATCAACATGGCAGAGGGAGACAGACTAGCGTTTTACTTTCGAATTACATACATATATGTCGTGAAAATGTTTAAGTGTGTCAAAGGGGTTATAATTTTTGCATACAACGGTGGCCACAATAATTAGACTCGATCGTTTTTATTAAATACCCCGCGAGTATGTTTTATTTCAAATATTTGAATTTTTGTATTAAATGCATTTTGTAAATAAACATACACTACATTTGGCTAGACATGCGAAACAATATCCACCTTTGGACCAATAGACCTAAACTAGTCCGTTCTATACGACAAGAACACCAAACATTTTAATCTACTCTACTGTGAAATATAAATTTATTCGAACTGTGCGATTCTCTATAACGATAAGATACGAAAACTATAATTATTTATTTGCTTACTATTGTCGCGTATACACCAGTTTGAATTGTGAAATTTAAGGCTCACACAAAAATAACTGTGTAGTGTACATAAATACTTACCTTTCCACCCTAATCAAGCGTTTTGTGCAGCCGTATTTGCCGAATTCGCAAGGGTCATAACTATATTTGAATTATCCAACGTTGAAAATCTTTTGAAAACTATTAAATTTATTACCTTAAATACTTAATTCAAACTACCTATAGATGTACTGTCAAAGTTGACAATTTTAAACTTTTTACCCAACGGGTACTTGGGTAACTCACTAAGAAACAAAAATTGTTACTTAATTACCAAGTTTGCTAATGAACCCGATTTGGTGATAACAGATGTTGCCTGCAATAGTAACAAATAAGTAAAGGCTATAGTCGGACAAGGCCGTCCATGAGATACTCTTTGTCACCAAACTTTGAGATGAAGTACCTCTATAACTCAAACCATGTTTCTTACATGATTGAACAATCTAGGATAATAAGATGGAAAATGAACTATATTACAAGTAATTTTAAATATCATATAAATAAATTCTATTTTTATTATTACATTGCTTCGTTTAACTAGTCCCCATAAACTATATCTATTATTATTTTACGGAAACCTATATGCAAATAAAAACGCTGGCTTGGCTTGCAAAGCAATTACAAAATAAGAAAAAATATATTTGTTTATTCCTTTTATTCCAATCTTCCAGTCTTCTAAATTCGATCTCGAGTGCGGCTCAAACATAATTTTATAATATGTCACTAAATATTCCATGCCAAGCTGCTTATGTATCGTCGCATTAACTCTGAAGAGTGATTACAAATTAAAGTAGACAGACAGGCGGGCAGAAGAGATATGATGGCTTAATATCATATATCAAGATGCATCAAACTGACCCTCACGGAACACACACATGACCTTCAATGATGAAGTTTTGCTATTTTATATCCTCAGCACGTTTTGACTATATTAAATGATAAATATCCTCTTATAGGATACGACTAAAACGTGCCTCGTCGCAATATGGTTTTAGATCCTAGGTATCATTGGGTGAAATACGTCTAACGATATTTGGGGTCGATGTAGCAGTGTCTGCCCGTCCTTCCGTATATCTAGCTGTACTATGATAACTCTCGAAGCTTGCATCCGATTCAGTACAAACTTGGTACATCGTAATATTATTTATAAACTTAGATCGAGCCCGATATGGGCAATATCGGACCACATCCTTCTGGTACCTCTTCCACAAAGTATCCTCATAGAAATGGAAAGGATGATCCAATTTTGTTAAACTTTGCAATTCTTTATATTTGTATCAGTACTAGGTCAAGTGAGAAATTGACAATATTTGCACATTTCTAGACCCTTATTCACATAGTGTCAACAGTTTGAATAATCACAAAGCTTATAAAATATGTGTAACTCCTTGTGGTACCTTCCACACAACATGTCAACATTTTGAATACCCATTACCCTCATAAAATACAATATTGGCATCCGATTCAAAGTAAGCACATCCCAATATTTCTACCAATACAAGATCTTGTTCTTCCACAACAACAAAAGTCAAAATCTTTTCGGTGATTCTTTTTAAACTAGGTATATCTCAAGGATTCAGCTAACCCGATATTTGAGGGGAATATGGGATTTTACGACCGACCCATTGTGATACCTTCACATCTAGGGGTCAACATTTTTATACCCTCCACCTTGAATATTATTAACTTTGTCATTACGTTTGTAACATCCCTAAATATTTGTTGTAGACACCATAAAGTATATATATTCATAATCAGCATAATTCTAAGCCAATTTAACGATGTCCGTCTGTCTGTCCGTCTGTTGAAATCACGATACATGCCTCCTTATTTGACGTAGATCTTGAAAATTTGGCACATAATGAGTATTAGACTTGGATGGATGGTATTGAAAATCAGATATATTGGTCCACGTTTTGGTATAGCCCGCGATATAACGGTACCCTCCGATATTGGGTATTTTGATGAATTTCGCCACGGTTTTCCGGATTTGTCTTAAATTGGTATTTGTAGTTCGTAATGGGTTCCAGCTCCTGTGGCGGAACATAGTATATATAGGTCGACATTTTCGTATAGCCCCTATGTAGCGGTACCTTCCGATATTCGCTATTTTGAAGATTTTCCTCACATTCTTTCACGGATTTGTCTAAAAATGGTTATTTGTAGGTCATAATGAGTTCCAGCTCCGGTGCAAAACATGTATGTATAGGTGTCCACGTTTTCCTATCTCCTATCTTTGTCAGAACTAAAATGTTTGTATGTCGTCTATTAAAATCTGCCGCTGGTCTCAATGCGTCACCTTGTAAATAGCCCTCGATACCTATTAATTTGCCAAAAATCCGCACATTGGGCTAAGTCAAATGCTGTCATAGTATTTCCAACAATGCTTTCATTATTGGAATCATCAATGTTCGACAACAAAGCTGCTGAGCAAAGCTATTTTAATAATTTCTTTGTTGTCAATGAAACAAATATGTTAGCTTTTATCTTTGAAAGAAACAGACCAAAATTTAAAGGCAAGTTTGTGCAAACTGTACCACAACATTTAATCTTTCATTTAGCCATTTTTGTTTGGAAAGTGAAACCAAAATATATTACCAAGTCTCGGCAATGATTATATCAGCACTAATTACGGATTGGCTCTGGTCGTTCCACAAAACGGCTGCTGCACGCTTAAGTGTTCCACACACATTTGTTGTACGCAATACCATTACACTTCCATTTACAAATAAAACAAAATAAAAACAACAAAATTCAATTCAAAGTTAGCAACTAATTGATGGACCACTAATGATGATACCAAATCCATTTAATGTGACGATCTCTTGCCACATCCATGCATTTGTTCACATACTTCTATTACGAATTAAATATTTTCCTCCCGGTAAAATACGAAATTACTACTTGGCACCGTTTCGAGCGTAACTATTGGGAGTGTTTTAATTAATATCTGAAGCATTGACTGACATAGATAAGTGAAATAGCAATGGTATGCGCCATAGTTCCCTTTCTTAATGCACTTTCGTGGCATTAAATAATATGTGAATATGTATCATTAGTGTTCATTTTTACCAAAAAATAAAGTAAAACAATTAAGCAAATGCTATAGTCGTGCGAGACCGACCATGTGTAATCTACAACACTAATATATATAAAAACAACTGTAAGAACCCAAACCATTTTGTCGATTTTTTTTTTTTTTTTGTGTTTGAAATAGTGCCGTGCAGTCCTGCACAAATGATACCTTTGGTTTTGAACCGAGCATTTGTCTTATATTTACTCCTCTCAAAAATTGTCACTGTTTATTGGTATATTGTTGCTCGATTTTTTAGATTTTATCCTTTTCAGGCAAAAGGTTATTCCGAATTGGTGACAATTGTCAAAATCACTCCAGCGGTTTTGACTTATAGCGAAATAACTAACATCAATTCTTGTACATATAGATTGTACCTATTTTGTTATGTACCCGATACCTTGGCTATCAATATCACTGTAATGGCCAGAAGTAACATTTTATGTATTTGTGATTTGGCCGAAATTAATATATTCGCGGCCTGTAGCGTGATTACAATTAAATATGGATAGACGGAACGGACATCCGTAACCAGATCGGTTTGTCGGCGAGATAAGAAGATCCATACATAGTTTCCTATGTCGGGGACCAGTATTTCGTGGTGTTGGTCCAATCCAATTATATTTTTTGTGTTGTAGTGCACAAAAACTTAAATTTATATGGAGGTTAATCCAAATGTGGACCGCCATACTATGGAGGTTGTAATTCCGTTTTTAGGTCATTAAAAAAATAGTTGTATAAATTCTAAGTTGAATTGGTCATGTCGACTTGTAAGCAAGACGATAACGTATATAGAGGGTGAGATAAAAAATCTGCAACAAAGTCAAACGCCATAATTTATAATTTTTTTTAAATTTTATTGAATGAAAGCAAAAAATGTCGGAAATAACATCAATTTTAGAATAAGTTTAGATTTGTTCGAATTGGCCACCTTTAGCACGAATTATGGCCTTCAAACGGTCAATGAAACCGTCACATTCCCGGCGAAGCGCTTGCTTGAGGTGATCGACACTTGGTATTTTTATTGCCAATCTTGGTTTTCCAAAATACTCCAGACACAATAGTCCAACGGATTGGTATCGGGAGATTTTGGTGGCCATTGTGCGCTGGAATAAGGGCGAGGAACCGCATTTTGTAAATATTCTTGGTGGCGCGTGCTAAGAGCGCTGGTGCTGAGTCCTGTTGGAATGTCCAAGGACTGCGGCCAAATGTTTCCGTGCCAAGGCTTTAAGACACACTCCAGAATATTTTCGCGATAATAATCGGCATTTATTCTGATGTCACGGTCGATTAATACGAGCGAGCGACCATCGGCTGCTATGGCGGCCAACACCATCACCATGACCGGCGCATAAGTTAGTGCCAACGAAAATTGAACATTTTCAGCTGACCTCTTTGGCAAGTAAACACGATCATTCTGTTTGTTTACAAACGGCTGGACAACGAATGTTTTCCTCATCGGAGAAAACCAATTCGGCAGTTCACCACTTTCGGCCAA